>NC_056748.1:516123976-516156476 GCF_019279795.1 Protopterus annectens | reverse complement strand
AATCGATTTTTAGGTGTAAGAGAGATGGAAAGTATGCCAAGGTGGATTTATATAAACAGGTAAGTAAGTAAGTAGGGAAAGAGTGCTGAGTATAAATCATATATTTTTGGGAAAAGTTGATCTTATATGGGTAAGAGAGGTTTAAATCAGAATGGAGGCTGAGTAATCATAAAGATATGGCAAAGAAAATCAAAGGTGTGCTTCTGTAGTAACAGATGTGAGGTAGAATAAATGGAGTGATTGCTGTGCCAAGGGTAATTAATTGCCACCGGATTTCAGGCACAATAAGGTAGTACAGAGGAGGGGTTTGCATGAGTTTTTAAATAGGTTCATAGGTTCATAGGTGTGTACTAGGCTAATGGCCCTTGAGCCTTTACAATCCTAGCCCATAGAAGTGCCCTGGCATCGTGCTGCCTGACGTTAGTTCTCAGTGCCTCTATCAAGTAGAGCCACTGGAGTGATCCCCGGGGTGAACTTTCTATTTCCCATCCACTTATCATGAACTCTCTTGAAGAGGGCCATTGAGGTACTCTGCTTGGCATGTATGGGAAGTCTGTTCCAGGGCATGGGCAGTCTCTGAGTTATGAACCTGTTCCGCCAGCATGTTCTGTTGATTGTGGTAATGAGGTTGAGGTATCTGGAGTATGTGGTGTGGAGGGATTGGGATTTCTTTAGATGTAGCATTTCTAACAGAGCTGGGTCAGACATGGCTTTGTAAGTCAAGCAGAGATCGCCTCTTAGTAGACAATATGAGACAGAGAATAGCTGGAGGTTTTTGAGTCTGTCTGTGTAGGATATGTGTTTATGGCCTAGGATCCTCTTCCTGAGGTACTTTTGTGGCCTTTCCAGCTGTTGCATGTGTCTAGTGAGGTACATGCCAAATGGAGCATTATACCCGATGACTGACCTAATGAGGGAAGAGTAGAGAGAGTTGATTACATCTTTCTTCCTGGATGCAAAACCCTTGGTAATTAGATGTGCCACAAAGAAGGACCTTCTGACCATAGTGGCAATGTGGTGGTCGAAGGAGAGGTTGCCATCAACCTGTGTCCCCAGATCTATTGTAACTCCTTCAGTGTTCAGTAGGCTCCCAGTGATTAGTGGGAACTGAGTTTTTCCCCAAAGGGGATGATGACGCATTTTTAGCACTAAGCTTAAGGCCATGGTTTTGATGTCAGTCATTGGTCTCAGTGAGGCCTTTCTGTAGGATGTCTACATCACTTGGGGAGTTAATAATGGCTCCCAGCTTGCAGTCATCTGCAAACTTGGTCAGCCAGAGTCCCTCCGTGTTGGCCTGGACTTCTGAGAAGTAAATGCCAAACAGAAGAGAACCCAGGACTGATCCCTGTGGGACTCCACTCGTGACTGGTCAGCAGTCTGACTTGGAGTCCACTACTTTCACACTGTGGGCTCTATCTGAGAGCCAATTTGCAACCCACCTAGTAATATATGGGTTGATGCCTAGTTTTGTGAGTTTATCAATAATTCCTGAGTGGGGAATGGTATCAAAGGCCTTGGCCAGATCAAGGTAGGTTGTATGAACTGCCTTGCCCTCATCCACAGCCCTGGTGACTGACTCAAAGAAGTCAACCAGGTTGAACAAGCATAATCTACCTTTCACAAAACCAAATTACATGAGGTGTAGAGTTTGGAGATTCCCTATATCCTTGTTTATTAGATCCATGATGATGCGTTCCATAGCTTTGCATATCAGACTCGTCAGGCTAATGGGGTGATAGTTCCTAGGGTCTGTAGTCACTCCTCCTTTGGGGAGAGGGATGACTGTAGCAGTACACCATTCAGTAGGGACAAAGCCTGAGGTGAGGCTATGACTGAACAGGGCACACAGATGTGGTGCCAGTTCAATTTGTAGTTCATGTAGAACACATCCAGGGATATTGTCAGGTCCCACAGAAGCTGTATTCTTGGCCTTGGACAATGCAGCTTTAACCTGTGCTGCAGTAATGCTGGGTGCCTGGCATTCCTCCGATATTGTGATTGGTCCTTAAGGGGAGAGAGGGGTAAAGTTGGCACTGAATCTGTTGGCCAGTATGTTGACAATATCTGTTGGCTCGGTATATACAAAATTATGTATATCACAGATGGAGACTAAAAAGTAGCAAGGAGTTCAGTTACTTATTTTTGTGGGTGTTCTGTTTACTGTTAAGGGTTTTTTACTAGATGACCTTAAAAGTCAGTGAGTTTTATATATGAGAGGAAGTAATGACAGTGACAGGTATTTGCAGTTGTACAGGATTTTGTGAATGAATGTGAGATGAGTCTAGGTTATTCTATTAGGAAATGGCATCCATAAAGATTATTATAAGTATGTGACAAGTGTGAGGACTATACAGTAATAGCAAAGCAGCAATTTTTGTTATTGTCTAGTAAATGGATTCTAGTTTGTGATAAGGGCTTTGTTAAATTATGCATAACTGCTATTCTATATAGCAATTTAAGTAAAAATGATGAGTTTGCTAGAGGCTTCTGTTGAAGATGAAGATAGGCAGTTCCTTACTCAATGCCTTATCCCTGGCCTTTTATGAATATCCAATAAAGAGTTTTTCTTTGCTCTAAAAAAGTAAGTGAGTTGTCAGTTGTTACACCCAAGTATTTGTAGTGCTGAACTATCTAAACAGTGATATAATTCATAGAGATGGTAGTGAGAGTTGTTGTTGCTTTGTCTTTTCAGCCAAAGTAATTGGCCGTGTTTTCTTTTCATTTACCATCAAGTTTGCTTTGTTGAGTTATGTCTTTAGTATGTTCATCAATAGTTTCATCAGTTGGTGAGTATCAGAAGGTTTTGCATTCTGCAAAGTGAAGTCATCAACATACTGTAGCAGTTTGATGCTATTTGTATTAAGGTACGTCACTAATAAAGGTACTTAAAAGTAATGGTCCAAGAATATTACCTTAGGAACTCCAATAATAATCTGCAGTTTAGTAGGATATGGTGCAGCTCCAACCTTCAATTTAAGTTCTATTGGTTAAGCAACTTCTCAAACCAATGCATGAGAGTACAGTTTATAGCATATAGTCACTGCTGTAGTATGTTATGGTTGGTTAAATCAAATGCTTTTAAAAATAAAAATTACTGATGAGGAAAGAAGTATGACTCCCTCTGTCTCACTGTGCTGTGCTTAGTTCAACTAATGCAGTCTGGGTACTATGGCTAGTTCAAAAGTCATGTTGAGTTGTTTCTAATTTGTTTTATACAGTAAGGTGGCCTGCTAGCTGGGTGGACACTGCTTATTCTATCATCAAAATACATACTTAGAAAGTGTATCAGCATAACTGGAAGAAATTATAAAGTTTTGCCACTGAATTCTATCAGTTGTTATCATGAAATATTGTTTGATTCTGTTTGAGTTTGTGATAATTCATTAATTAACATGTTATACCCAAAAACAGAAATTGTGAAGGTGAAGAACACCACATTTCATGGATTGTAAGCAGTTGTAGTCTCTTATCTGCTTTGGTTTGTTCACAGTCATGTGATTTAATAAAGCTTGTTTAAGAAAAAAATAAGTGCTCACATAACAGGCACTATTGACACTCTGGACTTTCTCCATAAGGTTTTTCACAGTTTCACCTGTGCTCGCAACTTTACAATGTAACTATGAATTGTTCGCACTGAAGGTTACATGTCTAAATTACCACTGCTCTGAAAATGAATGAAATGAAATGAAATGAAAACGTTGAACTCCCTACTTCTGTACTGTAGACCATTTCCTAATATTATCACAAGACTCCCATGTCTGCAAAATACAGCATAAATCACATCAGTACTTCTAGTGTTTGTTCATTGGTTCACAAGTATATAAGAAACCCAAAAAATGAACCACAAGCCAATAAAAAACACAACCAAGGCGGTGATGAACAGAATCAGGCAACTGGATACTGAAAACCTTTGTTTAATCCCAGAAATAGTCAAATGAATAAAAACAGACAAAATCCACTCCAATAGTTAAGCGCGCTTTCACTTTGCCAAATACAAAGCTTCGTCAGAATAATAATCTTGTAAAACTAAGGTGCTTAAATATACTATGCTGTAGTATGTTAATTGAATAATTACTTAATTTTCTTAGAAGATTGAAGTTTCTTAAAATGACAGTCCTTATAACATATATATATATATATAGCCATGCTATAAAATATTAAAACAGTCAACAGTACACACATCCCATTAGTGTAATAAATGTTAAAAATTACACATGTTGTTCTGAACTTGTAGTAAAAATAGATATTATAAATACATAAATAAATATCATCTATTGAAACATAATAATAAATATTAATACAGGTAAATACCCAATTAAAACAGTTGAAACACTAGTAACTGGAATAATAAACATGAATGAATAAAATGCTGTTAAGTACCTTAACTAATGCCCTACTCATAACCAAAGTAAATATAAAAGACAGTCTGAATATAACAAAAACATGCACAGGAGCCTCCTAGAACATAAACACTTAATAGACATGCTGGATCACCTAATAGAAAAAAAATATATATATATATATATATATATATATATATATATATATAAATGCCTATAAACACCTCAAGTACATCGAATGTTGGCATATCATAACTTAGCCTGTCGTAACTTTAATACACTGCTTATACTGATATTATCATTCAAGCCAGGGGGTCTACTGGCATCAGTTTTTAACTGCCAAAATAATTCTCGAAACTCGACCCTAGACTCCCAACTACCTCCCCGGGGGTCACTACCTACTTGTTCTAACACGGCAAATTTTATTTTCATATTATTACAAACTAATGAGTGTTTATAAAAGGCATCTGATTCTTTTTCTTTACTGATTTCATAAAAATGTTCGTAAATTATTTTTTTAAGGGTACGTGTGGTTTTCCCTATATAGAAACTATTACAGCTTAAACATATACCAATATATACAATTCCTCTTGTACCACAATTATACTATTTCAATGCTGTAAACCTAATACCCCTAGAAGAGATCTGAATATCCAAAATAAATTCACACTGACGACACGCACCACATTTAAAGGTACCCCTTTTGGAACTCACGTTGTCACACTGTTGAAAGTCATTCCTATCAAATATGTCCTTTAAATTCATTCCTCTTCTCCTAATAAAGGAAGGTTGGTCAGGAATATATTTCCCCGTCTCATTATTGACTTTAAGTAAAGGCCAGTATTTTTTAATAATTTCTTCCACTTGCCCAGATGTAGCCGAAAATGTATGTGTAAATGCTTGATTATACTGTACACTGTTTTCACTTTCTGGGATATTAACCCCCATACCCAGTCCAATAAGTGGAAAAAACTTCCTTTCCCTATTATCAACTACCTCCTTCACCAAACCACGTATCAACGAGTCGGGGTAGCCTCTTTCCGGGAACAAACAACTACTATATTTAACTTCATCTAAAAATATCATATCTTCACTGGTCATTCTAGAAGCCCTTATCAACTGGCCTTTAACAATTCCTTTCTTCTGGTAGAAAGGATGTCTGCTTTCAAAATGTAAATACATGTTTGAGAAAGTGGCTTTCCTATATAATTTAGAATGGAAACGTTGGTTGCAAAAGTCTTTATATACAGTAGCATCTAAATAATTGATCTTTGAATCATCCAGCGTGTACGTAAAGCTCAGAAATTCTGTGCAATTATTTAAATAATCCATAAATTCCAAAAATAATTCCCTGGACCCTTTCCAAAATATACAGATATCGTCCAGAAAACGGGTATAAAAAGTGATGTATTTCTGCCAAACAGAGTTAAAGATAAATTTTTGCTCCCAGAAATACAAAACACAATTGGCGTATATGGGGGCACATGCTGCCCCCATTGCAACACCATTTTTTTTTTTTGCTGATAAAGCTCACCATTGAAATACACAAAATTATTCTTCAAAATAGTTTCCATAAAATCTAAACTCAAATTGACCATATTACCATCAAAATCGGTATTGGAGCATAAAATTTCTCTAAACCATTCCAAGCCTATATTATGTGGAATGCTTGGAAATAATTCGACCACATCAATGGTAGCAAAACGTAACTCCTCTTCATATTTATCCATAGTTATTCTTTTCAAAAAAATACCAAAAGTCTTTAGTAATATGTTTGACTATTTCTGGGATTAAACAAAGGTTTTCAGTATCCAGTTGCCTGATTCTGTTCATCACCGCCTTGGTTGTGTTTTTTATTCACAAGTATATACTAAGCTAACATCCACTGTGGCCTTTATAAGCCTTGCCATGCAACACAAATATATCCCACAAATTATTGTGCCTTAGAGGTTATTTTCAGGAGTGTTATATGTTAGTTAGGGCATGATTTAGTGGCTACCGCTGACCATCAAAGACAAAGGTGTCATACCATGGGAGAATTTCCACTTTCCCATCCACTGGTCCGACCAGGTTGCTCTTGAATACAGTTAGGGAAGGGCTCTGCTTCATGTAGATGGGAAACCAATTCCAGAGAATGAGGATTCTCTGAGAAACATACCTGTCCCTCCAACATGTCCTATTTGTTGCAATCTAAGTTTAAGTCCTTAGCTTTAGTAATTCTGGTGCTGTTCATTTAATGAATATGCAAAAGGTCCATCAGAGTGGGATCCAAGGATTCCTTGTATGTCAGGCATAAATCACCTGCTAGCAGTCTGTAGGAAACAGAGTTTAGAGAAATGGCTTTGAAGCGATCTACATAGGACACTGTGTTTATGCCCTGTATTCTTTTAGTGAGGAGCCTCTGTGGATATTCCAGTTGTTACCTCTGCCTGGTGAGGTACACGCAGTACATAATAACAAGGGCATTGTACACAATGATGGGTCTGATGTGGACTGAGTACAGTGGCACAATGACTTCCCTGGACCTAGATGCCATGCACTTTAGACTTATGTTGGTTGAAAGTTAGGTCACTATCTACATGAGTTCTCAAATCCCTGACTACTTTGTCTAATTCTAGGTCAGTTTCCCTGGATGGCTGACTTCCCAAAAAGTGGTATTATGCATTTCTTGGCACTGAGTTATAAGCTATGGCTTTGGCACTAGTCATTTGTCTGTGTTAGATCATCATGTAAGATATTAGTATCTTGGGGTGTTTCTATGATTGCTCCAAGCCTGCAATCATCTGTAAATTTGTCAAGCCAGAGGGCCTTGACATTGTCCTTGACTTCTGAAAAATAGATGCCAAAGAAGAGCGGACCCAGCACAGAGTCCTAGTGGACTCAACTGGTGACCAGCATCTTTGTGGAGGTGGACTCCCTAACCTTAGCATCCTGGCAGGGGCGGCTCATGCTATCGGACTGTCGGACTGCAGCCCTCCCACCTAGAAAAACACAAAAGAAAAATCTTTAAAACTAAAAAACAAAACTGAAAAAAAAAAAAGCACAAGTCCCGACTCCTCTGTGCATGAGCAGAGGCATTTGAAGACCTCAGACTGCCTTTATCAGCAGTCCGGATAGAGAAAGACAGGTACCCAGCAATCATTGCTGCAAGTGCACCCAGGAATCAGTGCGGTGACGACCACACAGAAGAGGAGGTCCAGACTGCTTCTGCTGCAGGCAGACCCAATGAGGAGAGAGGTGAGCTGGCAGACCCAATGAGAGATTGAGGACTGAGAGAGGGGAGCTGCTCTCGCGGGACATATTGCACGGGTGGGCGGGTTAGGTCACTGGATTGCTCTGTTTTGGGATTGGCTTCATTCAGGATGTAGGTGCCTGGTCACTGGATTGCTCCATTTTGTGGACGGTTTTGGTCTGTTCTGGGATTGGCTTCATTCAGGAGGTAGGTGCCTGGTCGCTGGATTGCTCCGTTTTGTGGACGGGTTTGGTCGCTGGCTGGATTGGCTTCATTCAGGAGGTAGGTGGTCACTGGATTGCTTCGTTCATCTGTTGAGACATACAGCAGGTAAGTGAAGGGTGTGTGTGTGTGTGTGTGTGTGTGTGTGTGTGTGTGTGTGTGTGTGTGTGTGTGTAAGTAATATGGAAGAAAGGCCTGGCAAACTACTTGTTCACCCAACGTGAGCACTGTACTCTGGATATTTTCAGCTATTCATGGGGTCGCTGTGGGAGTCGATGTGACTCAGCAACAATGATTGATGATTATGTCACTATCACCTTTTATATAATTAGCTGAGCATTTCTCGGATATATTTACTGTCAGGGGAAAAAAAAATCATCACACTGAGGGCTAGCCAAAAGATTCTTTGCAGCACAGCTGATTGTAAAATGAGCAACATAAAGGAGAAGTGTCTTCAGTTTGTTTTTTCTATACAAGTGCAGCTCATACTGTGATGCCAGAAAATAATCAAGTGTGTCTCAGAATCAGCCTGTAGGCCCTATAAAAACTAAGGCCATCTCAAGAACATGTTTTGAACCTGCCATGAATAGTGATTGCTTCTTTGTATTTACCTAATTAAATCTTGATTTAGAAATAAGTTAATTGACCTTACTCTATGTTACTCTGTTCAGGAAAGGCTCAATGGGAACAAATGATGAATACCTGCTGAGACAAGCAAATTTATACTGCTGTTCTGCTTTTACATGTCTTCTAAATCTCATGTCCTTTAACAAGTTATCTAACAGAATATTCAGCCAAAGACAGCACCCTCCTGATTATGCTTTTTCATGGCAAAAAAGTGACTACATATCGATTAAAGAGAACATCAAAAACACATAAATACAATGTAACCAACATAGCTTTTAGCAATCAAACATTGCATTTGTAAATGCATCGACTATTTGTTTTCTTTGAATGGGTCTCATGTTTTACATACTGTATTGTTTTGCTGAATTATTAAATCAGTCGATGTTTATTAATTTCTATCAAAATGTTATTTTCCTTATTTGCATTATCAGCTCAGTTTTTCTAAAAGATCAACACTTGCAATGAGGTTCAACTGGTGAGTGTACGATGATGTTAAACACAAAGAATGTACAGTATATTCTGCAGTGCTTACCTTCAGTATTTATTTACTGGGTGCTGTGTTTATGTGTGTTTATAAATTATTGCTGCATACAGGAATAAAACTGTTGCCAGACATACAACTAGGCCAGAAATGGTGTCTGAAAGACAGTTGTGAGAAAACCATATTATTGCATGAGCAAAGCTTGTACTGCATTGGAGAAGTCTTCTATCGCCACTGTGAAGGAACCTCAGCGTTGATTATGTTTAGTAAGGGGTGAGGTGGCAAAGTCTTCCCAAATCAGACAAACTTGTATGAATGCCAAACTGTGTTTGCGTAGATGCCTTCAACACTCACACCTGAGACCCACTGGAAGTAATTGCCAGGGTAACAGATCCTTCTCCAAGAAGCAGTTTCTACTTTAGGTTAGGATGTGACTTGAACAAACTGTACTTTAATGTGCCTGCTTCTAGAAACAGAGCAACAGATCTGACTTCCTATCGACATTCGTCAATAACATTGCTCACAAAAGACTTTGGAATGCAGTTGCTAGTGGCGATTGCATTGCAGTGAGCACTCCGCTGCAGTCGACAGCTATTTCTTTTCTTTCCTTTCCTTTCCCATACCAGGACATCTTAACAGCAGATATGAATCGAAATACTTTCTGAAGGAGCATTGGTAATCCCTTTGATTAACACAGTAGCTCCTATTTCAAAATTTAAAAAGTGTTGTGGGGATCATTATCACATTGCAAGTACCATGCAGTGAATGCAATATATCCTTTCCCATCGTCAGCACCAAATACAAGCTTTGTGCTGTACATCTCCACTCAATAATGCGACCAAAATGAAACAGCTGACTTGACATTAGAGTGTCTAATCCTTTTCTGCCTCATAAGTGCAAGTGAGATAATACTTGTGTTGCAAAGAAAATGTCAGAAAGTAAGCACATGGGAATCTACACATTTATATTTATACAATAATTGACAAAATGCACTATGAGGATATGCAAAGCACCCACTTTTAGAAAAAAAATCTGAACTTATTGCATTGTTAGGCTAACATTATTTACACGGGCTAATGGAATAGAGATGTGGTGAGCTACTTTTTTGCAAGGCCGATATTTTGTGTTGTTCATACTCATATCTCAAAAAACATGCAGTATTGTAGGATTTATAAACCTTATAGTTAACTACAAGGGGTATTTGCAATGAAGTACAAGGAAACATGGACAGTTAAGTTCATAAATTCAATAGATGCTCAATGTCAGTAGCTTCTAGCTCTCTGCAAATCGTTAATTCATGTTCCCCAGCTCTCAGTCCAGAAAATGTGCAATCAACATTCATCTACATGTCATGTAAACCAGTGGCTTAGCAGTGCAGGCCAAGGTTTCCAACACTGAGTCTTCTTTAACTAGTGCAGTGTCAACACATTCGATCTTGTGCTGTAGCTACTGTGAGTCCATATTATCTGTTTAACTATTTTAAGTTCCCAGTATATTCCAACTATATTACCAGGTTGCACTGTGCTCTCTTCATGAGGCCCTACCTCAGCCTGTCACCACTACCACTCAGCAGAAGGAAGATACAGGAAGCAGAAAAATCAGTAATGCTGAAACACTAAATTTGATTAAACATAGATGTTCCAATGCAGTCTGCTCAAACATCAGATTATATGTACTATTCATCTGGCTATAATTAATTATTCATTATGGCTCCTAGAGCCCTTTTTTTTCAAAAGGCTTCTTATGGATAGTGAGTCAAGCAGCATAGTGCAGCTTAACACAGAGCTAGTCATTGCCCCCCTCCCCCCACACACACACACCTTTTTGCATGCTCTCCAGCTATAGCTATCAGGTGCTTGGCTCCCTCATCAAATACGCTACCCTGAACACTAAAGGATTTTTGTGAACCCTAATTAGATGAAGTTGCTTACATCACATGCATGACAGCATATAGTATCAGTTAGTCCCTAATCCTCCTTCAATGCCTGGCAATCTGCCACACAGATATGACACCATCCTTATCACCTGAGGCATGCAACCCCATGCTCCTGGAGTGGATCAAGTGGCAAGTTCCCGATAAATGATTTGCTAGTCAAACTTAGATCAGGTGGTTTGTAGTATGGCCTCCATCTCTCTATTCCATGGAAACAGGGTGTCAGTAACCTTTCTGAATCCCATCTCTAATACCTAAAATATGCTTTATAAATAAACACCAAGAGGGCAGCAGCAATAACAATGTTCTGAGTGTTGGCTGGCTAGACCTTGATTACCATTATTAAAAAGGGTAGGGTTTGCACATAAATTCTGCTTTGTCTTGTGAACAGAAGATATCTGCTCATAGACAATACAGTTGTTTGATAAGCTGCATGAAGGGCCAGTAACTCTAGAATACTACTTCACAGCAAAAAGATGTAAAATCTTAGCAGAACTGTACTATTCTTCTTTAACTGAATACAAGCACTACACCCAGATAAAACATGAGTAACTCTCCCTGTAAACATGCTGCAGTAGCATATGCTGGTTAACTTAGCCAGCTCTGTCACTATCTGAGCCCTCAAACTCTGCAAGGTTTCTGACTCTGGATATATATATATATATATATATATATATATATATATATATATATACACACACACACATACACACACACACACACACACACACACACACACACACACACACACACACACACACATACACACATATGTGTGTATATATATATATATATATATATATATATATATATATATATATATATATATATATATATGTATATATACAGTCATTACAATATACAGAATCTGTAAATGTCCACAAAATGAAGGTAAAGGGTAATCACAGACACTTTGCCATAGCTAACAATGAGTGTGGGACCCAGGGGTGGCTCATGCTATCAGACTGTGTGTGTGTGTGTGTGATGCCCCAATTACTATATACTGGTGGCTAGAGAGAGCAAATGGTGGTGGATAGAGATACTCAAGCTTGAACCCTGTACCTTGGATGCAGATGGCAAGGACTGGAATTCCCTCTCCACCACAATTTCTAAAAAAAAAATTTGCAGATTTTTGCCTCATATTTGTTCTGTTCCTCATAAAATCTGTGGTTTCTGTATCTACATTTTTCCTTGTAAAGTCTGTAGTGTAGTGGGGCCCTGGTAGCATTGCTGCCTAACAGCTGCAGGTTCTCTGGTTTGATTCTTGGCTGGGATGCCTTCTGTGTGGTGTCTGCATGTCCTCCCATCTTGCAAAGATGTGTCTGGCATTTCTCTCTGCTCTGCTGAAAATTGTCTTTTGTTCCAAGTCAGACTAGTTTCCTGGTTAAATGTTTAAAAAATAACAGGCATTTGAATTTCAGACTTCATATTCTTCAGAAAGTGCATGGTAACACAAAATTGTTCTAGCAGTTGTCTAAGTTTATAACATGGATATTTGAAATTTGTCCCTATTTTTGGGACTGTATTCCCCCATTATTGGCTTTGTCCAGGTATTTTGTGCTAAGGTTGAGAGTTATCTAAGGTGAGAGCTGTATTCATTGAATGTTTTGGGGCTGTAACCCCCCCCCCCATTACTGGCTTTGTCCACATTTTTTTGCTAAGAGGTTGAGCGCTATAGTGAGAACTGAATTCATTGAATATGTTTGGGGGCTGTATTCCCCCCATTATTGGCTTTGTTTGGGTGTTTTGTGCCAAGAGGTTGACAGCTATGCTGAGAACTGAATTCACTAAATGGTAGCCATTTAAGTTTGTCTTCCTCTCTTTTTACAAAACAGCTGATTTGGCATAGTGGTATGTTTCTCTGACTGTTTTGCACAGGGTCCCCTGGGTTAAAGACGTGGCAGTGAAATGTATGGTGGTAACACAGCATTTTATTCTAGCAACATTCCAGCATTATACAAGCAATGTTTAAAATGTGTCCCTGGTTTTTGGGCTTTTGTCCCCCCCCCAATAAATTTTGTCTTTTTCCAGATTTCTTGTGCTGCAAAGTTCAGAGATACAACTGTGTGCCGAGTAGATTTTACAAGGAGCTGAGAGCTGCAGGGGAACAAAACTTTAGTGCTGCTTTTTCTAAGTCTGATTGCATTAATAGCACAACAGATAGTATACTTGCTTTTGATGCAGAAGGCTGTGGGTTCTACTCCCACAGTAAATAGATGCATTGCTGATACTGTACTGTGTTGTAAAGTGGGTGGATGCTGCAGTCCTTCTTGGAAAAGATACCTAGAGTAGTAACTATGAACCTATTATCAGTTTGCCATACAGTCCCTATTACTAGCTTATCATTTTTTTAATGCATGCAACATAGGCAATTTATTCCTCAAGGGCAACAGGCACTTTATTTGTAGATGAATAAACAGTGACATATAAAGTTGTTTGCTAGCAGCAACCTCTTCATTGTTACAGATTTCTTTAATGTGGAATTATTTAGATGACTTTTACTACTTTAGAGATTGTGCATATTTACTGATACTGGTGGACTGTAGAAGGTTGAGTAGACTTTTATGATGGAAATGTTCTGAATTGGGTAGTTTTGTCATTGGTACATTCATTTTGTTTCATTGTTTACTGGAAAAATGTTCAAAACAATAAATTTAAAATGCCATCTAACAACTGTACTGTATTGTACAAGGAATATAATTTAGTAGAATCAGGAAGGTGTATCAAAGAGCACATGTATGTTTCATGTGCAAGGGGCCTATGATTTGAAAACAGCCCAAAGTTAATCTTTATCTGCCACTGGCAAAATGTATTTTCTTTGAATGTGGGTTTCAATGCTGTTTCATTGAATGTGAGTTTCAATGGCAGAGAAGTTTTTAATGCTAAGCCTGTTTTCATTGTGAGACTGCGTTGCTTTGTTTAGCAGATGTCTTAGTGTTTGTGCTGTAAATTGTAAAATAAAACTTTCAAATGAAATCCAAATCATCATAGAAGTAAAGCAGTATGCACATTAGTGTTTATGGTAAATGGAGTGAAATAGCCAAGCAATGGATCATTGGAATGGCTGCAGAGGGGAGGGCTCCATTCGACCATGATTTTGTGAGGGGCAAGGGCGGCAAACTCAAAGACAGCCCCCAGCTGTGTTATACCTCCCAACTGTCCAGATTTTCACAGAATGAATAGATTTTTGCTTCTTATTTTTGGTTTGTTCCTCATAATATTTGTGGTTTTCTCATTTAGAAATTAAGTCACTAAATAATGACACACTGAGTTTCAGACTTCATAACCTTCAGAAAAATACATGCTAAAGTAAGACCTGTTATTCTATCAACTGTCTCAGTTTATACAAGAGCAATATTTAGTACTGTTTATATGTTCCCCCAATATATTTAGTACTGTTTATATGTTCCCCCAATATATTAGGCCTTGTCCAGATTTATTGCATTAACAGGTTGAGAGGTACATGCAAATAAATTGCTTTATAGAATTAGGCATAGCCAAACCTCTCAACTGTCCCCAAATTTGGCTCAAAATGTTGCTCTTCCCCTAATAATCCCTCTGCAAAATAGCAATTTTGGAAGAAAACATGGAGGGTTTACAATTAAGAAATGACGGTAATAATCAGAGTTATAGATTACTTTTATTTCAGAAATGCATGTAGATTCTTTTATTTTGTCAGTTGCTCAAGTTAGCAGTACTATTATTAAAAAGTGTCCCTTCTTTGACAGGTTCCCAGCTGTATTGTGTGGCTATTTTATATTTTTGCATCACATTTTTGGTCCATTTTTCATAAAATTGTTTTTTTGGCAAATTAGTGGTAAATCATTAAAGACTGAAGTTAGAAAATAATGACAGACATTTGAGTTTCAGATTTCATATCCTTCAGAAAATTCATACCAATGCAAGACCTACTATTCTATTATCTTTCTAAGTTTATAAGAGCAATATTTAAAAATTGTCCTTATTTTTGGGCCTTTGTCCAATTTCTATGTATGGCTTTGCTCTGAGAGTGAGAGGTATGACAAATGTGTCAGGGCCATCACAGTCAGCCAGAGACATTTCAAACTGTGACATACTTGTTGCACCCCACTCCCCCATGTAGTGACTCTGGATGTGTCCAAGCAAGGCAAGGAGCAGTTATGCAGTGTAAATGTGCAGGGTACCCCCCATCCAAGGTAGAGTACTACAGTGGCTTTTTATCTGTTCTTGATTTTGCAGAATGGTCTGGTTTCTGTCATATTTTTGTACAGGTGATTTATGCTTATTACTCAGAAAGTGCCTGTTGCTCCGTGTTTTAAGTAGCAATGCTTTAATGACCATCAGGTAAGCTTGTCTGAGATCATAACATGCAAGTAAGCTTTAATAAGCATACTGTTAAAGAATTGCCAACATTGAAGCCTTTCTGTTGTTGCCATGCAGAGAATACTTAACTAGATAATGTATAAGCGTTGGGTATTGAAATGCATATGACAGTATTTGTAATAAAGGACAGGATTACATTATTTTAAGAAGCTCATTACACTTGGAGACTTCCAGTGATCTCTGAGGGCTTTACCCGTAAACTAAACAGAATGTCATTCATGTGTGGTTTATAACATGTACAGTAATCCTTTAAGCAATGTATCTTGAGTTTGTTTGCTTTTCATTTTTTACTTTGATCATGTTTTCCCCATGAAACAAGTAGATAGTTGTCAGGCAGCAGGTCTTTTTTGGATAAGAAACATTTTTACAGGTGGGGGCATCACAGAGATTGCTACTTTCAGCATGTTACTTGGTACTTTAATAAAGCTGAATATAATTTATAATTAGAACTGCAGTGCAAGGAGAAGCGGTTTGAGTTGAGTGCTGCTTGTTTTTCTTATACTTGATTTTGACTGGCATTCCAGTAATGTATTTAAAAAGTAATTTATTTTTTCATGCCTCTCAACCTTTTTGTTTCCATTTAGATATTAAGTAAGCTGTCAAGCAGCCAATGCATTGAAATATTTTTATTCTTTTATACTTCATTTGTCTTAATTGGACTCTCATAATGAGGGTTTGGCACCCAGGGCAGCATATTTAATTAAAGTTTAGTTTTTGTGGTTTTGAGCATAGCTCCTCCCCTTTCTAGTTGTCTGTACCCCCTTCCCATTGACCCCACCCATACGGCTATCTCCTGCAGCCCCCCTTTGATTTGAATTCACCAGCTGCCACTGCATCCTGGGTCCTGTCTGTGAGCCAGCTGGCTAACCAAAGTTACATAGGAGTTTATGTCTAAGTCTGAGAGTTTGTTTACAAAGCCTGAGTGGGGTAGTGTATCAAATGCTTTAGCAAGCTCAAGGTAGGCAGTATGTCCCATTTTGCCCTCATCTATTGCCTTCCACCAGGACCTGTCTTTGACAAAACCAAACTGTGTTCAGTCCAATGTCTGAAGTCTTCCCATGTCATTTTTAATCATTTCTGTGATAGTTCTTTCTGTGGCTTTGCAGGTGAAACTCGTCAGACTAATGGGTCTGGAGTTCCCAGGATCTGTTGAGAGTCCACCCTTGTGCATAGGAATGACCACTTTGGTCCTTCATTCAAACTGCATAAAGCTTATTTGAAGGCTATGGTTGAAAAGTGACTCCAGTGGCCCTGACAGGTCATATTACAGGCCGCTTAGGAAGCATCCTGCTATATTGTCAGGGCCCATTGAAGCTGAATTCTTGGCCTTAGAGAGCACATCTAACACCTTCTCCGTACTGATAGTTGGAGGCATTATGTTAGGCGGTATTTCCTGCAGGTAGCTGGTGTGAGAGGGGTGTAAAGCTGGAGATGAATTTGTCAGAGAGATTTGCTATATCCTGGCTCCATGAGCATGCCTCCTTTTGCCAACAGTTTGGCATACTGTTGTGTACTACTTTGAGGTTTTAGACATGGATAAAGAAGGCATTACTGTTGTCCTTGGACTGGGACAGTATCTTTAAGTCAAAATTTGCTTTTTTTGGGCTTAATTAGTCCTTTTAGTTGTCTATTCGGTTTGATGAGAGTTTCTATCTTTTTTGGTGTTGCACTTCCTACTTTTAGCTATGACATTTTTCTTTTATTATAAAGCCTTTTTAATTTTGGATTCCACCAGGGTGTTTTGTTTTTTAAGTTAGTTTTGGATTTACCTCTGGTAAGCACAACAGCCTCTATGCGATAATTGATGTGGTTGTATAGTTTTTATGAATAATTTTGCATAGGCTTCTTGTTGTATGGGTTTGGAGGGGCTTGAAATTTTGACAGATTATCACTTAATAAAAGGAAACTTGCCTTGGAGTAGTTTCTAACTATTATGGGGTTTGCTGGAGTTGGAAAAATGATTCTTACTGCTTTGTGCTCTGACCTTACTAGAGACAATCCAACATTGAGGGGAGTGCAGAGTTCTCCCATTTTTGTGAGTATAAGATCCAATATGTTTGCACCTCTAGTAGGTATATGCACTAACTGGTCCAGGGCGTTTGTGTTTACAAAGTCTAGGAATTTCTGTGCCTAGAAATTTGGGGTTATGTATGATTCTCAGTTTATAGAGAGATAATTAAAGTCCCCATGAGTATAGGTATTAGGTTGAATGGTGAATGTCTCCAATAGGTCTAAGTGTGAGCTACGGGTTTCATGGGACATAAAGTGTGCCCTATAGCTTGCTATGACAAGGTATGAAACTTTGTTCATGGTAATGTAGACATGGAGGAACTGCAGTGCATCGTCCTGCTTTAACCAACCTAGAGGTACTCTTGTTGTTGTTGTAAATCAAGACTCCTCCACCTTTAGTTCCTGCCTGTACAACTGGTCTAAATGCATGGAAAGCACTGAAGACTTGCACTGTTGGGGTACTCTTTACAACTTTAAACCATGTCTCGGTAACTGCGCAGATGTATGCATTCTCTAAGGTGAGAAGCACTTGGGGGAAGTGGAGCTTCTTCTTTATACTCCTTGTGTAGATTGTTTGTCAATTTAGCATTGCCTAAAAATGGCTCTGTGGAGGAGGACAATATTTTAGTCAATAGTCAAAGGCCCAGACCAGACAGGTGCAGATCATCTTTGACAAAGCAACATGGTTTGTTAACTTTATGGCTGCAAGAAAATTTGAATATCAACCTACACATATCATGTACATGCAATTACTAACAAAAATCAAGTCTGTTCACCAATGCAAGTCCAGGGTACATATTTTCAAGTTACTTCATGGTCTTAACAGTATTAAATAAGGAATTACTCAACTTAGATGCAAAGACTGGTATAATCATTAAGGTGTTTCTCTCACAGACACAAGGAAGAGGGTTTGATTTTCATTTTTGGAAGGGAAATTGTCTAGGCTTAAAATGGCCCACAAGGGTAGCTATCCTAGTACTTACCCATGCACCAGTAGCTTTAAGGGAAGGGTTGGTATAATGGTTAAGCTGTTTATCTTACAGACACAAGGTCCAGGGTTTGATTCTTACCTTTGAGTAAAATTGGCTACACTTAAAATGACCCATAAGAGCAGCTAACCTAGTACTTACCTATGAAGTATTCAAAAAGGAACATCTAACTGAAAAATTAGCCTAATTTGCGACTTCAATGAACTCACTCAAGAAGCAAATACATTCAGCAGACAATTTTGTGCATGAACATGATCGTCCCATAAATGTTAATAAAACAAAGCTAACGATTTGCAACAAAAGAAATGGCTCAAGTCCTACAATTTATTTGAGTGAGAATGCTTTGCAGGATGTCTCAAGCTTCTTCTGCTTTTTAGATGTAATATTTTGAATCAGTGGTGCCTGACACAGACACAGAATTTATGCCAAATTTCAGACTGAAAAGTTATGCAATGGTCTAATGAAAATGGACACCTTATTTGACGGAGCTTCTATAATGCCGCTTTTGAGTTTAGTTATGAAAAAGGTTACCCCCACCTTTATCATATGCAACAGAAATTTTGGGATGATGAAAGAAGCTTGGCACTACTTAAACATTTATATAGGATTATTAGGGAAGCTTGGAGATTTCTACCATCATGTCACAGAAATGTATTTAAGGAAAGAGTTAAATATAGATAAGCCATATCCTGACATAATAGATAACAATTTTGAGATTAACAAGGGAAAAGTTAATAAAAGTATGTGAAGAAAAGCAAAAAGCTACTATGTGTAGGTCAAGCAGGTAAAGTGATTGCATGTTAGCAAGAAATGACAACATTCAAATGGAATACTATTTTGAATTTTTACAAACAATATTTGCAGAAAAGTATAAAATTAGGTGATAAGTACATCCCTTATATTAAGAAGATAATAAGGAAATTGTGGAGGGTTGAGGAACATGGGGAAATAAAATGACACATTTCTGATATTTCTTTATGGAGTACTTCAGTTATTAAGTTAACTCAAATGACCTTACCTAAATAAGGACCAGGAATTTAACATTAAATTATATCAGAAATAAATATGAGCTGCTTAAGGAGTGTCTGTGGTGTGAGAGAAGAGGAATAGAGTAAATGGGGAAATGTTTCTCTGTGACAATTACTCAAAGGTGGATTTGGAGCATGTTGCAGAATGCCCTCTAAACACAAAAGAAAGGGCATTCATGTTTGAAAGTAGTTTGGGCCAGATTATGAGAAGTTCATTAATAAGGACTGAAAAGAACTTGTGTCATTATTTTTCACCAGCAGGAATGATCACCTTATGAAATATACTACACTCCATATATGATGCAGATAATTTGATGCAGGACAGATAAAGAAAAACCTAATACAAGTTTCAGGTTCAACAGAATCAGCAAATAATTGGAATTTATATCAATACAAGTTTTAGGTCTAACAGAATTAATTGACAAATATGTTTGGATTTTATATTATGATGTTCTAACACCATATCTCTTGAAACAACTAAATAAATAGATACTTGAATTGAACTAAATTCCTTGCTCAGTTTGCACTGATTTCAAACTAGTAATTCCTAATTCTGACTCATGTATTCGTGCCAACATTTCATTCCTTAGCTAATCAGGCACTCTTATTGTATTGGCTTTAAAGATCAAACTTTACATAAACCATGTTTTTTTTTTCCATTTTTCTTCATTTATGCTAAGCCAACTCAAACTGTAAAGCCTCTTCCCCTCACCCTTATAACTCTCTCTCCTTCCCAGCTCCAGATGCACACAGCTGTGTCAACAGCATAAGGCCAACGTGAACCTCCATCCTGTGGTGGTTTGTATCTTCTAAATATATTTTGGCCAACCATCACCCTTCCCAAGAGCCCTGCATACAGTGACATCAGCCAGATCATGTGTGAGTGGAACCATCTCTACTCTGGACAGTGTGCTGGCAAGTCTTCAGCTCACATTTTGTCTGGACTGCAGCATTTAGCAGCCACCAGTTGGTTGTGGTTATAACCAAGCAAAAAACTGCAGCCTTTTCCCAGGATGTGGTATATCTGCATTACGTCACTCACTCCAATTTCCCCAGTGCACTACTCCATCGTCTGGTCTTCTACTCCACCTAGGTACTCTGGGTCATGACCCCATGGAGCTGTTCAACTATTTCTTCTTCTTCATGTAAAACGTGGATATATTTCTTTCCTACAGAAAATTCCTGCTTTGGCCAACCTTTCACTGCCACATCTTAAAACATTTTTGTTTCTGTCCTTCTCAGTAGACTACTGAAAGGGGTTTGTTTCTGTTTGTTAGGGATAACAATGGAATTATCCACATGCGTCTAGTTCCTCTCCAATTATATCCTTTATTTATTATGGAAAATATTGATGGTTCATCTTATCTGCTGTATACATTTCTTTTTCTGATTAATACTTCACATGCAAGTCATATTTGTGTGGTCTCAACAATAGTATTTGTTTCTCAATGAGGCTTTGCACAAGAATTTAAAAATACTCTGCAATGGTTTATGGTCTGCATTGGCAAATACTGTTCCACATAAATATTTATTTATTTGTAAATTGTTGACTGGGTTAGTCCCACTTGGCTACTAACCTCTTCTCTGGTAGACCAGAGGTGGTATTTATACAGGTCTATATTAGAACACCATACATTCAAAATGTCGAGTGTTCTAATATCGAACCCTAGCAATCGAAAAAAAAAAAACATCGAACATTTGGAACAGCAAATTTTTTCCTAGGGAAAAAAATTGCTGTTCCAAAACACATACACACAACACTAGCACACCAAACAAACAGCAATTCACACACATACACCTAAACTCTAACACCTAACCCTACACTAAACTATACAAACACCACTAACTATCCACTTACCTTAACCCAAACCCTAACCCTAAGGTCCGTCACTATCGCACAGTCACCTCACCCGTGCCCTAACCCTAACTCACCTAACTCACCCTAACCCACATGTCCACACAATCACACAATTACCTGAACCCAACCTGTAACTTTCCACCAGAGCGATAAAAATACCGAAGCAACAGAAACGGACAACCAAATTCTTTCCCTAGGAAAGAATTTGATTTCCTGTTACTTCAATATTTTCAGCATTCGCTGTAAATGGGTCGATATTAGAACACCCAACATTTCAAATGTTCGGTGTTCTAATATAGACCCTATTTATACTACTAGGGGAAAATTGACTAGGCTATCAGAGCACTTCCACTAATCTTGATAGTCGGGGAAGGGTTTGTGTGTTATGCATCCTGACTTCCTGATTCTTGTCCAGGCATGGAGACAGCTAGGAGGAACAGAGAGAAAACATGGCTGATTCTGCTTTTGCTAAAACAGGAGTGAAAGTTGTTGAAAATGTAGTTGAAATGGTAGAATCATTACCACAACTTCTTTTCTGATGATGTGGGTGCAGAAAAACAATGATATTGGAGGGAAGAAGTGGAGATGGATTCAGAGGAAAACTTTTAGAGGAGATTGTTTGAAGGAGAGATAGTTACCTCTGAACAATGCATAATTATAACCCTCCTATCTGGGGGGGGGGGGGGGGTTGCAGGATGATTATTTGGAAGAAATGGCAAATAAAAGTGAGCAAGAAAACGGAGAAGCAATTTCATGGAGCAACATCCTGGAAAAAATAGAAGAAGAAGAAAAAGGAGAAAAAGAGACTGTGCCAGAAAAAGTTCCAGAGACAAAATCTTATGCACAAACTGTTGGAGAAGGAACAAAGAAGAAATAAAAGAAACAAAATACAGTACATGTGAGCAGTAAAAAAGAAGAAAGTTTGGACAGATATGAGGTTTAGAACTCTGTCATAGCAGCTCTGGGTGTCAAAGAAATGAGGTAAGAGCATTTATTTTAATCAATAAAGAGACTTTTTGTGACTTGATATTTGAGATTGGGTAGACCATGGACAATTTTTTAAGTGCATATGAACAAAAGAAAAATATTTATCTATGGTCAGAATATGTGGTGCAAGCCTTTTAAAGATAAACAAAAAAGGAATAATGATCCAGTTTAGATGGAAGTTGAATCAAAAGAACTGAAAGAAGATTTCTTAACTATATGTAAAGAAATAGTTGACACTACAAAAGAAAGAATGAAAGAGGACTGTGGACTGGGGATGGGAATGTGGAGTAATACTGAAAATGGAAAATTATAATGTTATGCATGTACCTAGTATTATTAATGTTCGTGGTAATAGGGGTTTTGTGAAATACAGGGGTCAACCAAAGACTTATTATTTTTGTGAAAAAAATGATCATTTGATCAATGAATGTGATAAAAATATGTTATTTATGTGGTAAAATAGGGCATAATGTAAAATGTGATTTAAAGTGAAAAAAAATGTAGCAATAATGGTCATTCATGGCAAGAATGTGAAATGAATGAGCAAGAAAATGAAATACAGGGGGAAGAGACAAAATAATGTATTTTACAAAACAATGTACAAAAAGATGTGACTGATGAAGAGGTTTTACATGAAGTTAAAGAAAGTAACAAGGAAAAAGAAACAGAGGAGACAAGTGAGGAAGAAACTGACTGCTGTGCAGAAAGAAATAAAAATAATTCAATAGGGAGAAGAGTTAAAGAAAGGAAAAGAAAATTCAAAAATATAATGGTTAGAGAAAATAAGAAATGAAAGGGATAGACATTTTATTACACTAACTGTTCTTCAAAACTAAAAATATTAGCTTTAAATGTGAACAATATGAAAAATCTTAAGAGGAGAATAGGCAGATTACAATGGTGTGCTGCAGTAGATGCACTGGTTATTTTAGAAGATATCAGACTATTAACAGAGGAAGAAAGAAC
This sequence comes from Protopterus annectens, assembly GCF_019279795.1. NCBI lineage: Eukaryota > Metazoa > Chordata > Ceratodontiformes > Protopteridae > Protopterus > Protopterus annectens. The sequence continues at coordinate 516,133,441 of NC_056748.1, read as the reverse complement.
ACAAACTGAAAAAATGTGGAATGGTGCAGTAGTTTGAAACATGGGGAAAGAAACATGCTCAGGAATATGTATATTATGTCAAGAAAGCATTAAAATATTAGATGTAACCATAGTGGAACTAGGATGAATTACAGTAATAGACTTGAGATGGAAAAATATGGATATGTAATTATAGATGTATATGCATATGTAACCAAAATAGAGAGAAATTATGTTTACAAATATTATTGAATATGTTTGTATAAATATGGATATTATTATGGGTGATTTTAATTGTAATTCAAGAAAAAATAAGAGCAATTGTGACATTAAAATGGTTAAAGAAATAATGAGAAGTGGAAAGTTAAGGGTATGGGAGAATAACAACTGGACCTACAAAAGGAATGAAATTAGAGCAGAAATTGATTATTTTTTAATATTTGATAGTTTAAAAGTTAAAACAAAATAATTAAATATGCTGGATTTTCAGATCATGTGGCTATATGGGGTAAAGTACAGGAAAATTAAGAATATATACGAATATGAAAAGGAATAAAGAGAATTAATGAAAAGGAATTATATTTAGAAGAGAAAAAAGAACCTATGGAATTATGGAAAAATTATATGAATATGAGGGAGTTTTATGAGAACTGGACATTTTGGTGGCTTAATTTTAAAGAATAATATATGTGTTTTTAGAATGCATAAGCAAGAAAAGAAGAAAAGAAAAAAGAAATACAAGATATTAAGTCAAGAAACATTGAGGGACATTAGAGAAGAAAAAATCATTTTGTGAAAAGGAATGTGAAATATATAAAATGAATCAAATTAAAATTAACAACTTGCTATATAAACAAAAATATTAATTACAAGGAAAGAAAGAAGAGGTAGCACCATATTTGAGTAAAGTAATAAAAGAAGGAAAAATAAGAGAAATAAAAACTAAGAAGGGTAAGCAAATAAAACAGTAAGAAGGAATATATGAAATAATTAAAGAGTATGTATTGGAATTATTTGTTAAAAGAGAAGAAAACATAGAACAAATTCATAAAGGTGAAAAATTAAATAACCAAGATAATCCCTGGAATTTAGCAAACTTCCGTGCAGGAATAGCCTATTCCTGCACAGAAGGGATTACACGGGAGCAACACGGCAGTGCTCCATGCTGCAATACGTACATGGAAATGTATACGAGTACAGGGGTTATGTCTGAGAGCCGTGCTCTCACAAGATACATGCCCCTACATCAGAATTGCCATATGGCAATGTAAACCCAAAACAGGAGAGATCCCCAGAGAATGTCCAGATTCCTGCCGTATAGTGTATGGCCGTGAAATAAATAAGTGGCCACTGCCAAAGTAGTGGCATATCATTAAAGAATGAAGTTAGAAAATAATGACAGAACTAACCTTTAGATGTCATACCCTTCAGAAAATGCATGTGAACACAAAACATGTTATTCTAACAACTGTCTAAGTTTGTAAGAGCAATATTTTAAAAGTGTCCATAATGGGGTTTTTTTTCACATCAGCAGGAAAGTTTAAGCATAGCTGCATGGGTGTGCCTGTTGCTTAGCTACGCTTAGGCCAGCTTAAACAGCCCAGGAAGTTAAATAGCAATAGACAACTGCCAAAAGCAGTAATGCAATAGCATAGTAGTTAGACTGTGTGCTTCACATGTAATCAGTTAGGGTTCTACTCCCACTGCAGCCAATTCTATTTTGTATGTGAAATCACCAGAAATGTAATATTTTAGTATATTTATGTAGTAAGTAATTTATATTTCCCAACCAGAGCAGTGTATTAGGGGCAGATGTGAGGTGTCAGTGTACTGAAGTTGCGAAACCCCCGCATAAACATAAGTGTCCCATACATGCAGTTACACAAAATGTAATATGTCAGAAAAGCACATAGGGGGATGTTATGGAAGGGCAACATACATATCATAAGCTATGCTAAATGATGAATGAAACCCGCCATCATGATAGTCCAAAAAATGAAAAGTAAATAATGCTACATTATGCTCAGCTAAGCTGAGGCACTGTAAGCATTGCTGAAACATAAATGCTAAGCAGGAAGTAATGTAGCGAAGTAGATGTGTGCACAAGTAAGCTGTGCTCAGCACCTGCCCCTTTAAGCACTGCCAACCTTAGCTAAGCAAGTTTGCCCATAGCTTAGCTTAGCTCAGCATATTCAAAACCATCCAATCACGGCAATGGGTGGGAAATTGGTCATATTTAAACCCTGCAGGTGGGAATACATCTCATAACTGGTTGCAGCTCCCAACTGTAGGCAATATGGCAGGGGTTGGAGAGGGCATGCACTTTTGGGCGCAGTGCTGGGGCATACAGGAGTCCAAGGTCATGGTAGGACTCCTGGTAAAAAACCATGATGTGAGACTGCTGTAGGACCAGTACCAGGGCTACCAATATAAAGCGGAAGCCTGGGACTGTCTCGCCTGTGATCTCATCAGTACCACTGGTATCCTTCAGACTGGAGAGCAGGTCCGGCACCACTATGCCAACTTGACTCTGCTACACTTTGCTGTGAAGGAAAGGTTAGTTTGCTGTTATTTTTTGTATTACTGTATTGCCTTTCTATATTTTGAATACTGTAGTTTGTTTTCTTTACCTTGTGTTTTGCTTGCATTCTGTTTTAACAGCATATTAAAACTTCAAAAGAGACCACAGCTCTCTGTTCTGAGTCAGGCAGAAATAAGAACTGATTAATTAAGGACTCATTCATAAGACAGAAGAGGTCACTTAAGGTTAATCACTTGTTAACAGAGGGGGTGGAGCTAGGAGCTAAAATTTCTATTTAAGGAGTAAACTAAAACATTTCAGAGCTTTACCAGAAAGGCTCATCCAGACTTTGCTACACTTTGCTGTGAAGGAAAGGTTAGTTTGCTGTTATTTTTTGTATTACTGTATTGCCTTTCTATATTTTGAATACTGTAGTTTGTTTTCTTTACCTTGTGTTTTGCTTGCATTCTGTTTTAACAGCATATTAAAACTTCAAAAGAGACCACATCTCTCTCTGTTCTGAGTCAGGCAGAAATAAGAACTGATTAATTAAGGACTCATTCATAAGACAGAAGAGGTCACTTACGGTTAATCACTTGTTAACAGAGGGGGTGGAGCTAGGAGCTAAAATTTCTATTTAAGGAGAAAACTAAAACATTTCAGAGCTTTACCAGAAAGGCTCATCCAGACTTTGCTACACTTTGCTGTGAAAGAAAGGTTAGTTTGCTGTTATTTTTTGTATTACTGTATTGCCTTTCTATATTTTGAATACTGTAGTTTGTTTTCTTTACCTTGTGTTTTGCTTGCATTCTGTTTTAACAGCATATTAAAACTTCAAAAGAGACCACATCTCTCTCTGTTCTGAGTCAGGCAGAATTTTTCCCGCCCTCCCACCCATTTAAGTTGTCTTGTTAAATACCACTGTCTTTCTAGTTGCCCGCCTCTTATGTTAATCTGACCATATATCTCATTTCTCTCTACTTTCACTGGCTTATGTGAGTAATCACAAAATCATCATTTTGAAATCCCACCCCTTCAATTATTTAAATTTATTGGCCATCCTACAGTATTTCATAGTACCAAAATACAAAAGTGACCACCCCTTTCAATCCATCTTGCTGTTTTAAAAATAGTAACTCTCCACTAAACCTTAACCTTTTAAACAGGTAAAACTCAAGTTACCTACTTTCACATCTAACTTCTCTAGTGCACACTGCAGAGTGCATTCTTTTCAATCTTACCTTTAAGCATCCCTGTGACTAGCACTTTCTCTAATACCTGCTGGAAAGCACTAGGAAGCCTTAAACTCATACAAACACTGAACTCTCCTTGTTAACAAGGAGAAATTAATAGTAGGCACTAAACAGCCTATAATTGCAAAGTACCTTGCTAAGGAAACAGCTCCTATACTTTACAAAGAAAAAAAAAAAGCCCCAAACCAAGCATGTCCAAGGGTCAGCTTCGGTGATTTCTCCTGTCCACCTGGTGAATCTGGGCATACTGGGGCAATGCAGCAATTGCCTCATGTACACAGACAACCCTCTCCTCCTACCACCCAACACTACAACCTGTGAGAGATGCACTTATATAGCCAAAATGGAAGCAAAGCTCTCTCCACCCAAGATTGTGCTAAACAGTCAAGAGGAGAAGGTTAACACCCACACTACATCTCAAGCAACACATAGCCCTTCTAAACCCGCACCACCAACACCCACATATAGCAACACTAAATCCACATATGCAGAGGCCCTTAACTGTAACCTGCCCAAGCAACAAAGACCTCTGAAGCTGAAACGCAAACAAACACCAATCACAACCAATGTGTCACATAGTTCACAACACCAGTGTGCCACCCAGCAACAGCCCCTAAGGCAAGACAATGTACCTAACACTTTAGTCATAGGTGACTCTATAGTCCGCACACTGATGTCCCTCTCACCAGGTTGAATAAGGAGAAAATTACAGTCAGCTGCCTGTCGGGTGCCAGGATCCGCCACATAACGCATGCACTCAAGTCACTCCAGAACAAGTACAAATATGACTCTGTCATTGTCCATGTTGGAGTGAATGACTTGAGACGTACCTCCCTGGACTACATGAAAAGAGACATGGAAGAGCTCTCGGATCATGTGGCCCAGGCAGGTATGACCCTAGCACTGAGTAGCATCCTGCCTTCGCCCAGAATGATACCACAATATAAGGATAAAATGATTGACTTCAACAATTGGCTAAGCTTATGGTGTCATTCAAAGGGGATCCAGTATCTGTCTGCCTGGGATGACATGATTGACAGACCACAATGCTTTGCAGAGATGGTCTGTACCTGTCGCCCCTGGGATTCAGGTTACTGGCTAAGGCTCTTGCCACCCCTATAGTGCCTTTTTTAGGCAAACTTCAAAGGACAAAACCACCACCGTAACAGGTACAAGCATGCAAAATCTGAAGGTAATGCTACTCAATGCTAGAAGTCTAAACCTCAAAATGCACTCTCTCGAAGCACTCCTAAAAATGGAGAACATCGATATCTGTGCAGTAACTGAGACCTGGTTCAAGGCTCCAGAGAGCACCCCTGCAATACCAGGCTACAACTCTTACCACACTTTTCGGCCACCAAACCAGGACCGAAACACTAAAGGTGGAGGAGTGTCAATATTCACCAAGGATATTCACACCACCAGGCTAGTTGGCCAACACAATGTGTCTGAAATTCTCCAAGTGCAACTAACACTAGGTAAGACTGCAATCCAAATTGTAGCTTGCTACAGATCCCCCACCATACCCCAAGATTCTCAATACACCTTCCTAAACATACTGGAAAATATTAAGATAGAACCAAACACCCTAATACTGGGTGATTTTAACTACCCTGCCATTAACTGGGAAAACTACTCATGTCCCAACACCTTTGCTTAACGGTTCTTGGAATTCATAAATTCCAATGCCCTGGATCAACTAATCCATAGTCCCACCAGGGGCTCCAATATCCTACACCTGGTCATTACCAACATGGAAATCAATGCTCCATACCTATGGTCACCCCTCGTTAGTCAGGTCTGACCATAAGCTAATCACCCTTAACATCCACATCCCACCCCACCCCCAGTAAAGAAACCACCATAAAAAACTTCTCCAAAGCCAACTTCATGCTACTCAAGTCAGAAGTGACAAACTTCATAACACCCATGCAGATGGGAACTGAAAGTTCAACTGCTGAATCCTACACTAAGGCACTGTACGAGCACATCCACTCATGCATGAATCGTGCCATCCCAAATAGAACCAAAATGCTCTCGTCCAAAAAGGAAGCCAATCTGGTGGTCCCCTGCCATAAACAAACTTTACAACAAAAGGAAGAAACTTTTGCAGAAAAGAGGAAAATCCCAGGATGTAAAAAACTCCCTTACTAGCCTCAGTAAGAAACTGAGATGCCTCATAAAATCCTCCAAAGCTAATTACGAAAATAAAATTGCCAAAGATTCCAAAGACAACCACAAAGCATTCTATAACTATGTCAAGAATCTAAATGGCAATGCTCAGATCTGCTCTGAGCTAAAACAGAATGGCATTAAATATACTGATCCAAAGGATATTGCCAATATCCTGGCAGATCGATTCAGTGCCAACTTCACCCCCCTCTCACCCCTAAATGGCCCATCTCAATACCGAAGATTGCCAAATTCCAGTAATAACGGCCACACAGGTACAAAACGCACTCTCTAAAGCCAAGAATACAGCATCCATGGGACCAGATGACATCCCAGGCTGTGTACTACATGAACTACAATATGAACTGGCACCTCACCTAAGTGTCATGTTTAATCATAGCCTCACCTCAGGTTTCATGCCCACTGAGTGGCGCAGAGCTACAGTTATCCCAATCCACAAGGGGGATCCACCTTGGATCCCGGAAACTACCGTCCCATCAGTCTGACAAGCCTTATCTGCAAGGCCATGGAGCGTATTATCATGGAACTTATAAACAAAGACATTGGCAACCTTCAAACACTGGACCCCACCCAGTTTGGGTTTGTGAAGGCCGATCTTGTCTCCTGAACCTGATTGACTTCTTTGAATCAGTCTCCAGAGCCATTGACAAGGGTAAGGTGGTCCACACAGCCTATCTAGACCTTGCCAAGGCCTTTGACACCATCCCCCACTCTGGAATCATAGATAAACTTACTAAGTTTGGCATTAATCCCTATGTCACCCAATGGGTTGCTAAATGGCTTACTGATAGAACCCACACTATAAAAGTAGCCGACTCCAAATCCAGCTCCAGACAAGTGACAAGTGGAGTACCTCAGGGTTCAGTCCTGGGGCCGCTCTTGTTTGGCATCTACTTCTCTGAAGTACAGGTCAACACTAAGGGACTCTGGATAACAAAGTTTGCAGATGACTGCAAACTGGGAGCCATTATTGAATCCCCAAATGATGTGGATACTCTACAAAAGGGCCTTACAGAAACAGATGCTTGGTGCCAGAGCCATGGGCTCAAGCTCAATGCCAAGAAATGTATTGTTATCCCTTTGGGAAAAACATGTATCCATGAATTACCATATAGGTGGCAGTACACTAAACACAGAAAGTGTGATAAGAGACTTAGGGACACAGGTGGACAGTGGTCTCACCTTCGATAACCACATCGCCACAACAGTCAGGAAATCCTTCTATGTGGCACACCTCATCACAAAGGGCTTTTCATCCAGAAAAAGGAGGTCATTGTCCCACTGTACTCATCCCTCATTAGACCCATTATAGAATACAACCCATTTGGTATGTACCTCTCAAGACATCTGCAACAACTGGAAAGGCCTCAGAAATACCTCACTAAAAGAATCACAGGCCTAAAGCAGATGCCCTACACTGACCGCCTTAAAAACTCCAGCTATACTCTGTGCATATCGTCTACTCAGAGGCGATCTCTGCTTAACATGCAAGGCCATGTCAAACCCAGAGCTGTTGGACATGCTACACTTAAAGAAATCCCAATCCCTCAGAGCTACACGCTCCAGGGATCTAACCTTGTCATCACAATAAACAAAACATGCTGGAGGGATAGGTTCCTGACCCAGAGACTCCCCAGACTCTGGAATAGATTGCCCATACATGTCAAGCAGAGTGCCTCTTTGGACCTCTTCAAGAGGAACCTTGACGATTGGATGGGAGAAAGGAAATTCACCCCAGGGATCACGTCAGTCGCCCTGCTAGACAGGGGTCCAGGAAAGTAAATAATGTGGGAAGAAATAGCCAGGGAATTGTTATGGCTAGGCATGTATAGGCCCTAGGGCTGACAGCCTAGTACCAACCTATGAACCTATGAACCTATGAAGTGGAGGAAGAGGGACCTCTTGGATGAGTGGGTCCAAGAAGCAAGACAGAGGGGTGATGTCCCAGCAGTGTGTAAGTATTCATAGCAATAACTGTTTACCAAAGTCCAGCCTATGTATGTTATGGATAGGTATGCCTAAATGTTTCTCTATTTCCATTACAGCTGCAGCTGAGTGGGCTGTGAATCAGGAAGCCCATGCCAGTAGGTTGCAAAGACTACATCACGAGGCTGGTGAGTAACAATCCTGCTTGTAGTAGTCATACCAAATACATATAAAGGAGTAGAATGTCACCTGGCAGTATTAAAAATGAGTATGGTTTGTACTGAATAAACAGACAATATGACAGTAATACTCCCATATAGGTTATATTTAAATAAAACTGCAACTGCCTGGCAATAAAGTTCTAAATCCTGGACTAGTTGTGTTTACTCTGGTATTGTATGGGTTGACATGTTGCATTCACCAAGATCTGATATCTGAATATTACCCACACTGTGCTACATAGAAAAATATGTCTAGGAATGCCTGTATAAGAATGTTGTAATTACAAGGTCAGATTGTAAAACCAAGAAAGACTTAGACAGAAAACACTAAAAGAGGTGACAGCAGTTTCTCAATAGTTCACTCTGATGAAACACAAATTGTTGCATTTTTACCAGACACAGCCATGGTTTGAATCCCAGGAGCAGTAGTAAGCTGTATGAATAACTTATTTTAACCAGGAATCTGGGAATATGTGTAGAAACAGTAAGGTAGTATTAACAAACATTAACTCCACATATTTACCAGGTAAGAGAAGTAGAATGTAGCTATAAGATGGTTGAAGTATACACTGTGTACAAATATACCACTGCCCAAACCAAGGCCATAGGGTATTGTAATAATACCTGTAGAGTAATGATTAGAGCAATGACCATTAAAGTTGTGAGTACTGCAAGGATATACAAGTTGTTAATTGACATCTCTCTCACCCCCCCCCCCACCCAACAATAATCTAAACACACAAATCAATGGGTATGTTTTACACCAAACCTACTGTTGGAACATATGTCCTATTGTTCAACAAATATTGAAATGCATTTTTATTAATGTTCCATGTTGAAATACTATCATTGGTGGCCTGTTGCTATCAATGTAACTTGCATGCCGTTGTAATGGCTACTGTGCTTCCATATATGCATGTGTTCTGTTTGCTATGCAGCTGTTCAAAATCTGTTGTTTTGGGTTAATGGGAATATCTATGCATGCTGTTATAACTAAATCTTGGATTGTGTTGACTATTACTAACCCACATATGTTCTAAAACTGCAACACCATAGCACGTTTGAGAAGGCCGGTCCCAGCGGACCCACCTCTCCTACCTCATCTGGCCATGGCACCAGGCCCCAGAACATCTGGGACCCACCCCTGGACCTCTTCATCTGCTGGTCCTGCACCACCTTTGGGTGGAACCGCCTCAGGGGATGGGGCTTGTCCCCCCCCGGGAGCGAGCATGGACAGGATACCGTCACCCAAAGCCAGGTCCGGGGATTGGTGCATAGCAAGCTCCAAAAGGAGTTTGGAGATCTGCTACACCAGCTTGAAGGCTGCATGGCACAAATAGAGGGTCAGACTGCTCCTCCTGCTCATCCCCCG
>NC_056748.1:515996747-516082181 GCF_019279795.1 Protopterus annectens | reverse complement strand
CTGTTGCTAGTATTCGTAGGCCAACACATACCTTGGTTTCCACTGGAATGGGTTCCCCTCTGTTGGTTCTGTGTATGGGATGTGGCCTGCACAGCTCAACAATTTGCTGCGTAAGGTCTCTGTCCACTCTATAGTGCTCCACTATCTCCAGCGCATGTAGCCCCTGGTAGGTTACCCTGGGCCTGTACACTCTTCTCCGTCTCCTCACTGGGGGTTGGTTGGCAGCATTCCCATTGTCACCACCCTCAGCATGTTGCATATGTTGGTTTATGACAGCAATGGCAGCCTCTAACATTTCTTTGTCTCAGTTAAGCCTTTTCAGTATTCACTTCTCTTAGCGTACTGCAGTGCTGCAGTGTCTCTGAGCAATACATGGTGAAAAGTTGTTTGCAGAGTTTTAAGTGCTGGGCTGGGCTGGGCTGGTTTACTGCCTGTGTAATTGCCTGATTCTGATTATTTCCACCTGCTAGCTCTGCTGACTCTCCCTGGTTAACTTCCTACTGTTTGTTGTGCTTCCTTTTCCCTTTCCATTTCCTCAGGGGCAGTGCGTGCACTTAGCAGCAGACACGCATTGCGTGCTAACAACATGCGTGCACACAGGCTTAGACAGAGTTACACTAGCTAATTCCTGCCTAAACACGCACACATGAGCACAGAGGCGCTTACAAGACTTTAAACTGCCTTATACATGTTTACTCCGGCTTAAACGCGTGCACTCATGCTTCCACGCGTGCACACTGTCTTACCCTGGTTTACAGGCCCGTACACACGTGCATACACGTTGCAAGCATTTTTACAAGAAACTTTGGTGATACCCACAGTGTGCACCTTCTATTTCTTGACTTTAGCTAGGATACCTGATGACACACCTCTTCCAGTGATGAGCAACTGACAGCTAACACATGACACTCTGCTCCAATGAGATTATCTTCTTTCATACATACCCCATCCTGATGTCACCTATATCCTACTCTGTTACTCCTCTTATCCTAGTCTTACACTCCACTGACTGTGCTCATTTCCTATATAGTCTTGGGATTCACTATCCTTACCCTCACTTGCATAGGATTGCCTACTAATGCTTGGTTACATCTCTTAGACTGGGTTCCCCCCTTAGCAACCCCTACTTGGTAGCCATGTTGTCTTCAGCCTGCCATTGCCTTGCATTGTACAATACAAATCTCCATAAAATCCACGTGTGGGGTTTAATTTTTATTTTTCTGGTTTTTAGAGTGCAGCCCATTTGCGCGACGCTGCGCTATGCTTAAACATGGAAAATCGGAAAAAAAATTAAATTACTTTTTTTCATTTTGCATCGGGTAACATTGCCAATGGCCATATATTTGGCCATTGGCATGCTTCCTCTACTGGATGCAACCTTTATTTGGAGCTGTCACGGCTCCATTTTGCTATTTGCAGAACGGTACTCAGTTGTCAACTGAGTACATTTCTGCAGATAACACTACTCTTACTCGGACAGGTTCGGGTTTCCTGGATCACAAATCTACCTCATTTGCATGCCTTTCAGCTGCACTTGAGGTAATTTGCATGTCCCGGCCCTGTCCTTGTAAGATCCGTTTTAGGAGCTCTCTGACACGCCCCTACAGGCTGTTCCTGGATCGCTCATCGGACATGATGGCTGCATGGAGTCTTACTCTACTCTTAGACTCCATGTAAGCCATCATGAATCCATCCCATAGAGTGTCATTTTATCAACGTTTTGTAGATGATTGTTTTTTGATTTGGAAAGGAAGTGGGGAGCTTTTGGAAACATTTGTTGAATATCGAAATAAGACTACTTCTTTTTTAAAATGTACAATGAATTGTTCTAAGAACGTGATATCATATTTGGATGTACAGCTTACTAATGTTTCTGGTGTAATCAATACCTGTGTTTATAATAAGGATGTTCAAGTGAATAGATACACACACATTGATAGCATGCATGCTAAACATGTTTTTGTGGCATTGTTAAGGCACAGTTCCTACGAATAAGTAGGTTGAATACAGAAAATGTGAAATGCAAGGAACAGATGGAAAAATTAATGCATGATTTCATTAATAGAGGATATAATAAGAATTTTGTATCTGAAGTAATGGAAGAAATATTTGATGGTAGGACAACAGTTGCACCCCCCTTTGTTTAGTGACAAAGTGGTAGATAGTTCATCCAGGTTAAATGATAAGGGTATAGCAGCTAATGTGAGATATATAACCACATACAATAGAATGACCACGAATGTGGTAAATATTATTAAGAGAAACTGGCGAATATTGACTTCTATGCCAGAAATGGAAAGTTTATTAGGAAAAAGGCCCTATTTTACATATAGGAATAGTGTTACTCTAAGGAGACAGCTCTCCTACAAAGATTTTAGGACCAATACTAGGACACATTGTAATATTAAGAAAGGGACACTCCCTTGTTACAATTGTAGTTGCTGCAACAATATTTATCATCTATTAGAGTTTGAGCATCCAATAACTAAATTCAAATTTAATATAAAATGTCAGGCAATTTGTAATACAACATTTGTGGTTTATTTAAGTACATGTACAAGGTGCACATGTTTCTATGTGGGTAAATGTTTGAGATGGTTAAAAGACCGAATCATAGAACATAAATCAGATATAAAGAGAAATGTGATGACAAATGCTTTAGCTAAACATGTCACTGAATATGGTAGTATACACACCTTTAAATTTAAAGTGTTGGAAGTTGTCTATAGGAATATAAGAGGGTGATATGAACAATAGACTAGATATAGCAGAATATGGGTGGATAACTAGATTAGATTCTGATAAGTTCCCTGGATTGAACAATATGGTCACTATAAAGCCCTATTTGGTTGAAAAACAAATGAAATATAAATAATGTGAAAGTCCATATATGTATATATTTCATATGTATGAGTTTACTTCTTATGTGTATGAGCTTGTATTTCTCTTTTATTTTTTAATAATATGTGTTTTAGATTAATTGTTTGTTAATAGGACATGTTATTTTATTGGTTGGCTGTGTCATGTGCTATTATGCTGTTGAGAATATAAAATGAGATGAATTTTTTGTAAAATGCACTCTTTGATAACTGAGGAAGAGTACCTCCCGAAAGCTTTTATCTTGTTCAATAAATCAAGCGTTTCTACTTTTGTGAACTTTTTTTTCTTTTGGAAGTTGTAATATTGTTCCTGGTGGTTTACTACAGTTGGTTTGTTGATTTATATATGTAAAGGCAGTATACCCAGCACCCCCACCCCACATTGGATATTGTACCCACTGAAACTGATGATAATGCTCCGACATATCCACAACCACACATTTACCAGGACTGCAATACAAACCCTTGTCTATCTAATTATTGCTACTACAGAGATATGCATTTATTGCGCACACCACAGGGACAGTAGGGTGAGGGTTTTGTCATGGCTGTCCTAATGTCAGCAACATCACCATCCTTTATAATATATGGCAAGGTTTAGTGTATTTGGAGAATGTGGCTTCAGAATGCTGTCTCCTACTAATATGCACACGCGCACACACTCACACACACACACACACACACACACACACACACACACACACACACACACACACACACACATACAGACACACACATACTCACATTTTCCAGGATTCAGAGGGTAACCCACGCCTATCTACCCATTTGTAGAACAGTGTTATGCTGGCACTGCAAGCTCCAGGTAGCCCATAGGGTGAAGAGTGTCACAAGGCACATTCAATGTGAATTACAGCAGCAGTCCTTTCTAAGTATAGTGATGGGAGTGTAGTGGATGAGAAGGCCCTCAGTGTATTTTCAACTACAAGTTTACAAACACACAAACACTGTTGTACTCAGTAATGCAAATTGACACATTTGTCAGTACTGAGGACCAAAGGTGCAGGTTTTCTTAGGTGTGTACCAGGCTAATGTCCATAAACAGATGAGAAGAGTAGGGCATGTGAGTACACTGGTATCATGCCACCTGACATTTGTCAGCAGGCCACCTATCAAGTAATGCCACTTGAGTGATCCCAGGGTGACAGTTACATTCAACATCCACTCATCTGGCTTTCTCTTGAAGAGGGCCAGTGAGGTGCTCCAACTGACATGTATGCAACATATATTGCATAACATGGCCAGTGTCTGGATTAGGGACCTGTACCCAAACACATTCTGTTGACTGCGGTAGTCTGGTTGAGGTATCCATGGCATGTGGTGAGTACAGAGTGGGGTTTCCTAGCTGTGGCATTCATAACACAGCTGGGCAGACATGTCAGTGTTAGTCAATCAGAGATTGCCTGGGAGCAGCCAAGATGAATACCTGACATCTGCACATCTGTACAGAGGACAGACAGAAAGTAGGTAGTCAATAGGTTATGCATTAGAATGAATGTTGTGAAAGATATAAATCTGAAACAGATAGGTATGCCATTACTACATGACAGCAGTCCTCAATGACATTAAAACATAGTTGTCTACAGTTAATATCAACATATCAGATCATTATCCAATAGGAGACACATAAAAACATACAGCTCAGACACCAAGAACACAATAGTCAGTACTCAAAGTCCAGCTTTGCCTGCAGAGGTGTATGGTTCCACTACTACAATCTGCAAACAACTCTTACTTGGAAAGGCACTGTTAGAAGAAGTCATGTAATGAGACAATACATGCATGTGTGACTGCATATGACCTGGGATACTACCCAAGTATGTAACACATGCAAAGAGAAAAGATTGTGGTACTACCCATGTATACTCAGGTGTCCCATACAGTATACTCATACCGCTTGCTACTGTAATGACAGCACATAGAAGCATGTTATGTACATGGAATTAAATACACTTATTAAAGATGTCATTACCCTGCTATTTGATCAGACTGGAATGTGATCACTGGTTACTAGGACTGGGCTATGCTTAGCAGTTTTAGACATTGCTTAAATGTTAATGCTATGTGGATGTGCGCACTGGTAAGCAAAGCCTACATGTAAGCATGTATCCATTTAACCATACGTTAGCATTGCTTACCATTGAGCAAACCCGCTTAAAGCCGCTTTAAAGCACCTTAATCACCCTGTCTCTATCAGCTCTTGTTCTGCCCAGCAACAAAATGAATAGCCCATACAGGTTTTGAATCCAGGATCCAGTACACCATAGTCACAGCACTTACCATTAAGCCATCAGAGCTGTAAGAGTGGCTGTTGTTTTTCAAATATATCATTCAGTACACGTACTGAATAGTAGTGAACAACTGCTTTGACTACTACAATTGCTCATTACTTGTTAGTGGAAATAGTGTGGTATCAGTCATGTGTTCTTATCTAAATATATACATAGATAAATATGATGAGATACATCTGAGAAGGAATGTACAGTACTCATGTTCACACAAAAAGGATATATATATATATATATATATATGTATATATATATGTATATATATATATATATATATATATATATGTGTGTGTGTGTGTGTGTGTGTAGATATATATAAATATACATAAACACACACACACACACACACACACACACACACACACACACATATATATATATATATATATATATATATATATATATATATATATCCGCGGTGGTGGTGCTGCAGTAGCTTTGTCACCTCACAGTAAGACGCTGCCCGGTTCGACTCTTAGTTAGAGCATCTTCTGCGTGGAGACATGCGTGAATGGGTGTACCTTCATTGAAGGTTGTGTGTCAGGGCTGGCAACTCAGTATGTAAAAATCAGCTGCCAATTATTAGCGGACCGGAGTTCCACTGTGGCGACCCCTCACCGGGAAAAGCCGAAAGTCACAACAATATATATATATATATATATATATATATATATATATATATATATATATATATATATATATATATATATATATCTATACCTGAGGTGGTGGTGCTCCGGTAGCATTGTTGCCTCACAGTAAGATGTTGCCCTGTTCGATTTTCAGCTAGAGCGTCTTCTGTGTGGAGACATGCGTGAATGGGCGTACCTTCATTGAAGGTTGTGCGTCAGGGCTGGCAACTCGGCACGTAAAAATCTACTGCCAATCATTAGTGGACCGGAGTTCCACTGTGGTGACCCCTAACCAGGCAAAGCAGAAAGACACAACAACAACAACAACAACATACATATATATAACATATGCCCATAACATGTAGTGGAGTCAAACCTCAGCACCATAACTCTCAACTTCTTAGTGCAAAGGAACGTACCGTACATATTGCAGTTATAAATGTAGAATGTTGCTATTGTGAAGGAAGGCTCTCCTGAACCTGACATGTATGTACACCATCAGTTACTGACAGATATCATAAACTCATCATAGTGAAATACCACACAAATCACAGTAATGATCCTGTGGAATACAGCAGATATATGAGCAATAAACGTGGACAGTCTGAAACAATCTGGTCAGTGCAGAGGTATACACAGACCATCTTAGTGCAAGAAATGTGGACCAAGCCTGACAAAGGGGATGTTTAAAGCCATGAAAATCGGGATATATCACAAATACTGGAGTAGATACGTTCACATAGTTGATGCATTCACACCCTCCTGTCTGTCCTAACATATATTAACTGCAGGAGCACAAGTTCCAAGACCTCATACTTCCCACTAGTCAGTGACATACATCTTCACAGTATCCCACTGCTTTGTCAGTAATACACAACACGTATGGTGGCCAGGCAACAGTACATCTGACAAATATTTGGACATAACATCACACTAGGGTATATACACTGAGCTGCTAGGCATGTCACCAAGCACTGTCTAAACTACAGGCAAACTGCCACAACACTATCTCTATTTTCCTATGGAGGAATACTCATGTAATTGCAAATATAGCAGGCACTACAGGCATGTAACCGCATGGAGTAACAGATACCAGTGGGAAAGTGCATACCCACAATCTCAACACAGTCACAGTCACAGTCACATAATGGTAAGCCTAATTAATAGTACAGTAAACGGACTGCATGAACAAAACCCAGCATCATATTTGCCACTCACACACTAACCCTACATATACTGGCTCAATTCACAGTGTAGTCTGATGCCTGACTGTGGTATGGGACATGTCTCAGTCTGGTCCTACAAACATATAAGCTGATAGGGTACCAGAAACTGGAGCAGCATGCAACGTCAGATAGAATAGGACCAAGAACACTGACATCTACCCCGGTCTGTACACAAGCCAAATAACATATTCACAATACACTGCTACACAATACTGGCACTCTGTCAACAATCACCATTAGTACACAGACCTCACTACTGTACAGACTACAGCAGAATGTCCAGGTTTTGTCCTGAAATATAAGGCCGCCTATACATAACATGTCTGTCAGTCTGATATATCACTGGCTTGATATCAGGAATGTTGTATGTAAATAATGATGCACTGTACATATCCACCTCTTACTACATGGCATATGGACAAAGGGTGACAGACTTGGGGGACAAAGGCACAAACACAGGGCCACTATTGACATATTGCTGTTATAAACTGAGAAAACTGCAGAGTTGTAACATGTCTCTTCTGGAGGATATGAAGTCAAGTAACACACATGGATATTACCATTTACTGACTGCAATCATCAGAGAATGCTACTCCATTTATAAAGACAGACAATGTGTGAGTAACACACCAAATCTAAGACTCCAAACTCTGGCCACTCTGCAGATAGCCCTACGGGTGAGAGTTTTCTCAACCACATAACATTGTCATGCCAGACTTTACATCATGCAGGACAGCCATATCCACACAAACCCTGTTAAACCAACATGACTTCATATGTAGAACAGTAATACTTACATTCTGTCCCCATGTCTGGAACATCCCCCTCCAGTTTGTTGGCCTGTCTCCACAGTATTTGTTGTAAGAGGTATTTCCAACTACCCTCTGTGATGCTGTTTGTCAGACACCCATATGAAGACCTGCTCACAGTAAAGGAAAAGGGCCAACACCCACATGAAGTGCTTAGTTATAGGAGTGTGTTTCCATGCAATTGGCTGTTGGAATGATACCACAGCTGTTCCACATGCAATTGGTAAGTGGGGGACTCCAATTTATGCACAGGCCATCAGCTGATCATGAGCATTACCGACAAATGTCAAGCTGCTGCCTATGCAGAGCAGATGTATTTTTCCACATCTACTAGAGAGGGAGAGACAGGATAGAAACAGAGAGAAAGAAAGAAAGAAAGAAAGAAAGAAAGAAAGAAAGAAAGAAAGAAAGAAAGAAAGAAAGAGAGAAAGAGCCAAGCTTGTTTCTGTATGATCTGTGGGTGCAGAGTGGTCTCTGAGTATTATAAGGGTTGCCTATATTATTCACTAATCCATACTGTCACATAGTCATTGCACATGACAGTAGACATTTATGGCTGTGGATTGTCTACACCAACCTCTACAGTGTTTGCAACGTTTGGCCTTGTGATGTGGACAGTGGGACATATAGGTCCTCAGTATAATAATGTAGCAAAACCCACACCGCAATGGATCCTTTTATTCCACAATCACACCAACACCCACACAGGATATTGATGACAGACACACTCAAACACACACTTGCCAGTACTGACTTTCAAACCCCTACCTAGCTATGTATTACGACTACAGTGTTACGCATTTAGCACAAGCAGCACAGAGCTTATATGTTAGAGATCTTTCCAAAGGTATCTTTGAAGGTGAGTAACATCAGCAGCAGTGCTAAAGGAGGGATAAGGGGATAATAGTAAGTGTGAATGTCCAGAAAATCAGGTGTCATCAAATATACACACACTCTCACACAAACACACACAGTTTCACAGTTGCCATGTCTGGGATTAGAACTCCTATTTAACTAGTATGCTACACTATGGTATTACACAGTTTTCGCAAGCACCGCTAAGCTTATATTTTGAAAAGCTGTCCAAATGTATCTTTGAAGATGAGTGACATCAGCAGCAGTGCTAAAGGAGGGGTAAGGGAAGAGTAGTAAGTGTGAATTTCCACAAAATCAGGTGTCAACAAAGACACACACACACACAGTTTCACAGTTGCCATGTCTGGCATTAGAACTTCTACCTAACTAGTATGCTACACTACAATATTATGCAATTATTGCGAGTGCTACAAAGCTTATAGGGCTGAGGCTTCCCAAAGAGTTATTTCAAGGTGACTGACATAAGCAGGAGTGTGAACATGGGCAATGGGAAGGGCAGTGTGTGTGAATGGGCCATAAATTATTCCTCTGGAAACACACACACACAGTCAGTCACACACAACTTTACATTTGACAGAGCTGAGTTTACAAATACTACATGAATACTTATTTGTACAACCGTGTTACACAGTTATCACAAGCACCACATGCACTATAGGGCTGAGGGCTACCAAAAGGAATGTCTACAGTGATTGACATAAGCACATCATGTGATATAAGTCAATTGGATGTGTAGTGGGTGGGACAGGCCTCATAATGGAATTCCCTCTGTCACTGTCTGTCTCTCTCTTCCCCACATCTGTGTGTGCATGTTTGACATATTATAGTCTGTTGGCCTTAGATATGTGTGAGTATTCCTATCCAATGTGTGTGTGAAGCATAATTGTGGTGCAATTTGGTGTGTGTGCACAGACATCTGCAAATGATAGATATGACAGATATGTATAGTCCACTGTGTTGTCAGACATGGGCTTCATTTCTCTAAGTGTATGACCTTGCCCAGTATGACCTTCTGTACTGAGTGTGTGAATCCATTCCAGGTAGGGTTGTACTCCAGTCCATGGTTTGGTGTTCTACACCTACAGCTAGCAACCTGTTTCTGAAGGATATCTGTGAATAGGTTGACAATATGGAGTCACAAATGCTGCTTGTGTTACATGGTTGATGTTAGCTGACATATTCAGACATATGTATTGTTTTACACTGTGATGTATTATGTCATCAACTACTGACAGATATAATTATTTGCTCACAGTTATTTACCGGGAAATACAAGATAAATGAAGCTGAGTCCAGTATTGTGGGCCACAGCCTACACATTCTTGCACACTCCTGCCATTCTGGAGGGGTAGCTACAGACACTTGCTGATGGGTCTGTGTAAATGGTCCAGCACCTTTCAGTATGGTGGCTAAGGATCCCCTTCTTATACATGTATCGACTTAACAGAATGGCCATATCCTGCTGTGTTCATACCTCTCAGCTGTACAGATTCACGCAGGTGACCCAGAGGCACGGCTCATATATCTGGTCAGTTCCCCTTCACATTGTGGTTTATAAGCAGGTTTGTAGCCACCCATTAATGGTTTTGCAGGCAGGGGTAGTATAGCCACACATCAGAGTTTCTGACTTCACACAGTCCATGACATCCATGCTTCTACACTCCCCCCGTTATTCTATCCTTTTCCTAACATTATGCGAACGATATCTGAGAAGTATCCCTATAGTTGGCCCTTCATCCCAGCGGTATTTATGGATTGTTCCACAGTTCATGCAGTAGGACATGGGGGGCAAGCTACTGGGATTTGTCACATGGCCTTGCATTTGTTTTCTGTTAACTGTGTTAGGTTGTTAGTTAGGACCCCATGAGATACCATACATTGGCACTATGGGTGAGGCACAGGCCTTTGACAGAGGACTGTAGGCCATTTGGTAGTGATGCAGACCATCTGTAGCAGGCCATTGCATTCTGTCACTCCTACATTCCCAGGCTGCAAGCCAGTGGATCCCCCTGGGGTGACAGGGTAAGTGTGCGAGGTGTTAATGGCAATACTTCCTGTCCACATTGATCCATTGGTCTGGATGCAGGCAGGGTGCTGCTTACTGCTCGGGACACACCTGCATAAGTCACCTCTTCAGCATGCTGCATTCTGTGGGTATTCCAGCTGATAGTGTAATTTTCTCATTAGTTATGAATGTAATAGTGAATTAAATTAATAAAATGATAAGCAGCGGGGGATACAAAATGATGAAGGAAATACAATTGCCAATAATGTATAATTGTGTGGATGATATTGTATTAATTGTTAAAAATAATGTATGGATGGAAGAAGAAAATGAAAAATTAAGTACATATATATATTTTTAAATTGGCTTAAGTATAAATAAAGAGAAAAGTAAAGGATTTTGTTTTGAAGGTATGATAGGAAGTATTGAGTTCAATGAAAAATATATAGGTATATTAGGAATAATATTTGGAAGGAATGAATACAGGTAACAACAATAAGATAATGTACCCAAAGAAGTAAAGGATATGACTGCTTTTTGGAAATCATATAGATTTTCTTATAGAAAAAAGTACATTTGTTGAACATCATGGTAATAAGGAAAAACTGTTTATGTTGCTAACATCTATATGGTTCCTAGTAAGTATGAAAAGGAACTGATGATGATGATATTTTCTATTATATGAGGCACTAAACTGAATCCATTTATGAGAGGGATTCTGTATATGAAAGAAGAGCAAGGAGGTTTATGTTTAATAAACCCAATAGTACATGCAGCATCTTTAATTTTATATAAGGTTATATGTAAATGGCTGGATTGGAAATAAATAAAAATAGAATGTGGAATAAGGCAGGACTGCCCAGCTAGTAGTGTAATTTTCTCATTAGTTATAAATATCATAGTGAAGGAAATTAATAAAATGTCAAGCAGCTGTGGATACAAAATGATGAAGGAAGTACAGTTGCCAATAATGTATAATTATGCGGATAAAAAGAATTATGAAGAAAATAAAAATTTGATAAAAATGATACTCTATTATAAATACAGAGAATTAAGGGAAGGAATGGAAGTTAAAAAAAAGAAGTAAAAGCATTGTGAGTATAGAAATTAAAGAATACCAAAACACAATTGTATTGTGGAAAATAAAAAAGAATATATGTGAGAAAAATAGAAAGAAATGGTACTTAAGTATTATGAAAGTATTTTATTGCATTGATCCATGGAAAAAATAGAAATGGGTAAGAAAAAAGCCATAATGATACAATATAATAACTATAAAAAGATTAAAGAATGTAATGATTTTTATGGTGATTGTCCAATAGAAAATTGCTGGTTAAGGTAAATATGCCAGACAAGAAAAAGCAAGAAAGAATATAATATGTAATCAATGTGGAGAGTTTGAGTCTACTGAGCATGTATTTTTGAAATGTGAAAGAATTAATAATTTGTGGAAAGAAATATGTAAACATAATAGGGTGAAAAGTTTGTTAAAATTGAACAAATAAATATGGACATAATAGAATTTGGTTATTATGGTGCACAAAAACAGGAAGAAGTGAAGAAAATGGACAGAGTAATATTTTATGTTTCATGGACTATATGGAATGAGAGACTAAATTAAATTAAATACAAGGGAAAATGGACTTTGACAAAGATTCTGAAGAAAATAATGTTTTGGTTGTGGATAAAAGGAGGGGGGCAATGCTTAAATTGAAGTTTATAATGTATGGAGATTTGTAAACAGAATTAAATGATGTAAATAATGTAAATATGTAAATAATATGTCATGTATATAGCAATAAAACCCCCTACTGTTTTTGATAGATGCCATGGGATCTTTTACATCCACCCAAGGTATCACAAGCAAACTGGACCTCAGTTTAATGTCTCATTCAAAGGATGACACATTCAGGAGTACAGTGCCCCTTTATGCTGGACTGTAGTATAGCAATTGATCTTCCTCATGTTGGAATAGATGCCACAGCTACACCAAAGATGAATGTGCAACCAGTAGTGTCACTGACATTAACAAAACATTCATGGAACTCACTCACTGACTATGGTAAGCAGCTCCTTTTTTTAAGCATACATTTTCTGGCTTTCTATGAAGGACCCAGTGCTTTATGCAACATATTTCCCTTGTTGCAGAATCACAGCAACAGTAATAATCAGGGTAGCATCTACTTGTAATGTGACACATTTGTACACATCAAAATTATGTGGGGAACAACTGGTCTATGGACTTGCAACAACAGAACACATTTAATACAGTTTGCTTTATTATTTACTATTCAGCACTTGCACTTTCACTGGTACTTTTGGTGCATATGGAGGATTTTCTTGCATATTGTGGCATATGTTGGCAGTATGATTGGTATAGGGAGAGAGCTAGCTGATATGATGGACAGAAGGAAGGTTGGTATATTGTGAGTGCAAGAGACCAGATGGAAGGGGAGTAAGGCTAGGTGTATCGGAGGTGGGTTCAAATTGTTTTATCATGGTGTAGATGGGAGGAGAAATGGCATAGGAGTGTTTTGGAGGTAAAAAGAGTGTCAGATAGAGTGATGTTTATGAAGCTGGAAATTGATGGTGTAATGATGAATGTTGTTAGTGCATATGCTCCACAAGTTGGGTGTGCGATGGATGAGAAAGAAAAATTTTGGAGTGAGTTGGATGAAGTGATGATGACTGTACCCAAGGGTGAGAGAGTGGTGATTGGAGCAGATTTCAATGGGCATGTTGGTGAAGGGAACAGAGGGGATGAGGAAGTGATGGGTAGGTATGGTGTTAAAAAAAAGGAATGCAGAAGGTCAGATGGTAGTGGATTTTGCGAAAAGGATGGACATGGCTGTGGTGAATACATATTTTAACAAGAGGGAGGAGTATAGGGTGACATACAAGAGTGGAGGAAGATGCACACAGGTGGATTATATCTTATGTAGGAGTGCCAGTTTGAAGGAGATTGGAGACTGTAAAGTGGTGACCAGGGAAAGTGTAGTTAGGCAGCATAGGATAGTGGTTTTTAGGATGACGTTGGTGATCAAGAAGAGGAGGAGGAGTGTGAGGGCAGCACCAAGGATCAAATGGTGGAAATTAAAAAAGGGTAATTGTGAGGTGGAGTTCAGGGATGAGTTAAGATAGGCACTGGGTGGCAGTGAAGAGTTACCAAATAGCTGGGTAACTACAGCAGAGCTAGTAAGGGAGACGGCTAGAAAGGTGCTTGGTATGACATCTGGACAGAGGAAGGATGACAAGGAGACATGGTGGTGGAATGAGGAAGTACAGGAGAATATACAGAGAAAGAGGTTGGCAAAGAAGAAGTGAGATTGTCAGAGAGATGAAGAAAGTAGACAGGAGTATAAGGAGATGAGGTGCATGGCAAAGAGAGAGGTGACGAAGGCTAAGTATAAGGCATATGAAGAGTTGTTTGAAAGGTTGGACACTAAAGAGGGAGAAAAGGACCTGTACCAATTGGCTAGACAGAGGGGCCCAGCTAGTATGTTCAGCAGGTAAAGGTGATAAAGTTTAATGAGGGAAACATACTCACAAGCAAGGACAGTGTGTTGAAGAGATGGAAAGAGTACTTTGAGTGGTTGTTGAATGAAGAGAATGAGAGGGAGAGAAGGTTGGATGATGTGGGGATAGTGAATCATGAAGTACAATGGATTAGCAAGGAGGAAGTAAGGATAGCTATGAAGAGGATGAAGAATGGAAAGGCTGTTGGTCCAGATGACATACCTGTGGAAGCATGAAGGTGTTTAGGTGAAATGGCAGTACAGTTTTTAACCAGATTGTTTAATGAAATCTTGGAAAGTGAGAGGATGCCTGAGGAATGGAGAAAAAGTGTTTTGGTACTGATTTTTAAGAATAAGGGTGATGTGCAGAGCTGTATTAACTACAGAGGGATTAAATTGATCAGTCACAGCATGAAGTTATGGGAAAGAGTAGTGGAAGCTAGGTTAAGAAGGGACGTGATGATTAGTGATCAGCAGTATGGTTTCATGCCAGGAAAGAGCACTACAGATGCGATGTTCGCTCTGAGAGTGTTGATGGAGAAGAACAGAGAAGGTCAGAAGGAGTTACATTGTGTTTTTGTTGACTTAGAGAAAGCATATGATAGGTTGCCTAGAGAGGAATTGTGGTATTGTATGAGGAAGTCAGGAGTGTCAGAGAATTATGTAAGAGTGGTACAGGATATGTACGAGGGTAGTGTGACAGCAGTGAGGTCTGCGGTGGGAGTGATGGATGCATTTAAGGTGGAGGTAGGGTTACATCAAGGATCAGCTCTGAGCCCTTTCTTATTTGCAATGGTGATGGACAGGTTGACAGACGAGATCAGACAGGAGTCCCCGTGGACTATGATGTTTGCAGATGACATTGTGATCTGTAGTGAGAGCAGAGAAAATGTGGAGGAGACCCTGGAGAGATGCAGATATGCTCTAGAGAGAAGAGGAATGAAGGTTAGCAGGACTAAGACAGAATATATGTGTGTGAATGAGAGGGGGATAGAGGAATGGTGAGGATGAAAGGAGTAGAGGTGGCAAAGGTGGATGAGTTTAAATACTTGGGATCAATAGTTCAGAGTAATGTTGAGTGTGGAAGAGAGGTGAAGAAGAGAGTACAGGCAGGATGGAGTGGGTGGAGAAGAGTGTCAGGAGTGATTTGTGACAGATGAGTACCAGTAAGAGTGAAAGGAAAGGTCTACAAGAGTGTAGTGAGACCAGCTATGTTATATGGGTTGGAGACAGTGGCATTGACAAAAGGGCAGATGTTTGAGCTGGATGTGGCATAGTTAAAGATGTTAAGATTTGCACTGGGTGTGACGAGGGTGGACATGATTAGGAATAAGTATATTAGAGGGTCAGCCCAGGTTGGAAGGTTTGGAGACAGAGCCAGAGAGGCAAGATTACGTTGTTTTGGACATGTGCTGAGGAGGGATGCAGAGTATATTGGGAAAAAGATTCTAAGGATGAAACTGCCAGGTAACAGGAAAAGAGGAAGGCCTATGATAAGGTTTATGGATGTGGTGAGAGAGGACATGCAGGTGTTTGTTGTGACAGAGCAAGATGCAGAGGGCAGGAAGAAATGGAAACAGATGATCCGCTGTGGCGGCCCCTAATGGGAACAGCCAAAAGAAGATGATGATGATGATGATGCTGATTGTGGCATATGTTACGTTTGTCCAAATATGTGCATTATTTGGTTGTCTTGAACTTTTATGGTTACTTGTATTATGTTGTAATGGCTAAAGTCTTTGTCTACTAGACAGAAGTCCAGGGTTTGATCCTGATCTCTGATTATTGTCTGAGTAGAGTTTGTATGTTTTCACTGTGTGTGTAGGAAGGGATCCATCCAAAAAACATGCTGGCTAGTTCTTCCTAAAGCATGAAAGGGACTCAGTTCCAACCACCCCTCTCCAATTTTACTTAACAGGTATGGTAACATAGTACACCCAAAAATGAATGGAGTTATGGGCAACAGCATAAACTGTAGCTGGTGCCTGTTGGAGGAAGAATTGTGTGCAGTAAATGCTTTAGGCATCAAGTGTGGGCCACAGAGTCTGTATTAGGGATGGTCACTTAGCGGTCCAAAAATTGGCTATAGATGATTTAGCCACATCTGCTTATGTCACCAAAAGGACAAATGTATATTTGATGATGTTAAATGGGTTGAGGAAGTAACCTATTCTGACCTATTCCAGGGGATCTTTGCTGATGGTGAGAGGAGACTACAAGTCCATATTTACCAGTGTGTGGCAGCCAGAAAACCACTCACCAGCCATGGGCCACTAAACTACTGGCCAGACAGTATCCAGGTGTCTGTCCCATGTTGCCTGCAATATCTCTGTTGTGTGAAAGACAGACATAAAACCAATATATCTGCCAAAATTAAACTAATGATTGTTATACTGAATACAGATTCACTGACAGGATGCATCTTGAAAGTAGCTGTCAAGGAGGAGATTGGATGTCCTGTGTATCCAAGAAACAAGGTGGAAGGACAGTGCAGCAATGTCTCTATACCTGGACCCAGGTATTACTACTCAAGGGAAGGACAGTCTAGAAATGGTGCAGGAAATGTAGTGAGAGAGAGAGACAGATCCTTCTGAAGGCAGTGAGGAATGTAATCAGAATCAGAGACTAATTCAAGGCAATCAGGATCCAATGTAAAGAAAACGCAGTCTTCATAATCTCAGCTAATGCCCCAGCATTGTTGTGATTATCATGTTGTTGTTGTGCCTTTCGGCTTTTCCTGGTTAGGGTTGCCACAGCGGAACTCTGGTCTGCTAATGATTGGCAGTAGATTTTTACGTGCCAAGTTGCCAGCCCTGACGCACAACCTTCAACGAAGGTACGCCCATTCACACATGTCTCCACACAGAAGACGCTCTAGCTGAGAATCGAACAGGACGTCTTACTGTGAGGCGACAACGCTACTGCAGCAGTATATTCAGGCAGTGAAATGGTCAGACCCCACCTTAAACCACTAGTAGCCACTATCAGCTACAAACAGTAGTCAGAAAAGGGTCTCAGGTCAACAGAGACTGAAGACCTAGAAGTTGACTGGAAGGGAACCAAAAAAGCCCAAGGAAATACTCAGGGCTCTAGCACCTTAGAAGGAAGAAGAAATATCTGAAAAAAAAAAAGAAAAATGGACTGTCAAAACATCATGAATGAAGGTGACCAAACAAATATGCAACTGAGCCAGGTATGGAAATAGGGCACATAAGGAAAGGTTGCGGTAGAATGCAGAAGTGCAGGAAGTAATCAAAAGAAAGAAGGAGTGCAGGAAGAAGTAAGAAATAATAAAGATGGAGCAGGCAAAGATGGAATACTAATTGGCTAATGAAGAATCTAAAATTGAAGTTTCAGTGGCAAAGACTCAGGCATCAAAGAAAGTCTACCATTGTCTGGAAAGTGTCTCAGCTGATGGCTCAGAAACTCAGGATGCAAGGTAAAGCCGGGAATGGAAAGGAAAGGAAACCTAGAAGAAGTATACAGAGCAATAAAGAGAACAAAGTCAGGCAATGCAGAAGGCTCAGCTGAGGTCATGACCGATATGAGAACTAGATTGGGTGAGTTAGGGGGAATGGCTCCTGAGGGTACTCATAACGGTGTGGAGAGAAAGCAGTATCCCAGATGACTGGAAATAAGCATACTAGTGCTCAATAACACAAGTGCAAATAATATTCATACTCACAGATGGATTCCCAGATTCATCAGGGTTCAGATCTGCACCCACTCCTGTTATTATTAGTGATGGATTATATTAGAAAACAGATCAAACGGAACAGAGCAGCAAAGCTGCTGTATGTAGATGATGTGGCATTACAAGTATACTCAACATTATTTTTGATTTTATACTGCTGTGACTACATTATTTTCATCACTTGTTTTTTAACTGTACTTAACCTAGATAGCATAGTCTAGTTTCAGATCTGCTGAATCTAGCATGTTTTTGTTACACTTATACGTTCATAGGTAGGTACTAGGCTATTGGCCCAAGGGCCTAAGTAAGCCTAGCCAATAAGGTTCCCTGGCTTACACCACCCAAGAAAGTTATTTTCCTGTGCCCCTGTCAAGCAGAGCCACAGAAATTATCCCCAGGGTGTATTTCCTATTTCCCATCCACTCATTGAGATTTTTCTTGAAGTGAGAATCGAACCACAAATGACTGCTCAGAAAGTAAATGCTCTGACCACTACACTATTGCAGTACTTAAACACTAATATAGCCATCTTACATTAAGAGGGGCTCCCCTGCACACTCGCGGCAGAAGGATTGTAGATCTAGCCTTGTCTGAGTTGGGGATTGCTGGAGGAAGGTTCATCATATGCTTTCCTATTCCTATTCATAGATTAGCTTAAAAGTGTTTAAGTTCACCTGAATTTAAGGCTCACATTTGTGTGGTGCTGCACACCATATAATGAGAGTTAATAGTGTCCTGTACAGAGGCAAACCCAGTTTTACCTAGATCTCTGTGAGTGGGACCTTCCCAAGCTTTCCAGCTGCATTGCAGCCAACTAAGCTGAGCACTGAGCAGTGTTGCCACAATTTTTCATCTCTAACGTTCAATAAAATAAGACCCTTTGTTAATCCTAGACCATAAACTGGTCTAACTTGCTCCCTTCCTAATAGTACTCCAGCCAACCTGATTAACATGGGCATCCTGAGACAATGTAGTAGTTGCCTCATGTATACTGACAACCCTTACCCCTAAAACAAACATATACCGTATGTGAGAGATGTAATTACACTAGGAACTTGGAATCAGTTCTCTCACGTAATAACAAACAGGACACCAAACAGGTTGTCAGCACACATACCTCAACTTTCATACATAATAAGGTCATGACACTTTAGCCCACGTATGTGGAGGTACTCACTAAAAGCCTACCAAAAGATCAAAGACCTCCCAAGTGCAAACCACTTGCACACCACTGCAATGTGAACAGAAGCCACTACACATAATAACACATATACCAGTTTCTCAGCAAATAAGCCCCTAAGGCAAAACGGTTACTTATTATATTCTCAAAAGCCGACAATGTCGAATCCGACATGGTCAACATGAGAATAGTGAAAGTGCAGAACGTCAAATGGGTAAACAGAAATTACCGTAAGGGGATATTTCCGTTTACTTCAATGTAGTGCGGTCTCGGAGTTGGTATATTTAAGTAGCGGGGGGTGTAGGGGGGCTTGACCCCCTGCCTACACCCTTTAGATTTTTTTCTTTTTTTTTAATTTATTTTTTCGGAACATTCAAAATTTTAATGGTTCAATCATTAAAGGTCGACCTTTAGTGATTCCAACCATTAAACTTTCGATGTTCTAATATAGACCCAAGCAAAACACCTGAAAACCAAATGTCTTGGTCATAGGCTACTTGATAGTGAGACTTACAGATGTATCTCTCACAAGGCTGGATGAGGAGATGGTCAGAGTCAGCTGCCTGTCAGGTACCAGGATCCATCAATTCATGCATGCACTCAAGTCACTCAACAGCAAGTACCATTATGACTCTGTCATTGTACATGTTGGGGTGAATGACTTGAGATGTACCTCTTTGGAGTGTATGAAGAGAAACATGACTGAACACTCAAATTATGTGTCCCAGGCAGGTATGACTTAGTACTCACCCAGCATTCTACCTTCACCCAGGATGATGCTACAATAAAGACAAAAAAATGATAGATTTCAACAATTGGCTTAACTTCTGGTATCAGTCCAGGGGGATCCAGTACCTGTCAACCTGGGAGGACATGGTCAGCAGACCACGCTGCTTTGCCCGAGATTGTCTGCCCCTGTCTTGTCTAGGCTTTCAGATACTGGCAAAGGCTTTTGCCTCCCCATAGTGCCTTTTTTACACATTGCCAAAATAACAACATTTCTGATGTAACAAAAGCCACTCTAGCCAAACTCATGGTTATGCTACTTAATGCTAGGAGCCTAAACAGAAAACTGCACTCCCTGGAAGCATTCCTCACCCGGGATGATGCTGACATCTGTGCAGTCAGGGAGACATAGTTCAAGGTCTCAGAGAGCACCCCAACCATGCAAGGCTACAATGCCTTCCACATGTGCAGACCTCAAAACAAGTGTGAAAGAACCAAAGGTGGAGGTGTATCCATCTTCATTAAAGCTAAGTATACCTCAAGACTGTTTAAACAATGTAGATCTCTTGAGCAGCTCCAGGTCTATCTAACTATAGGCAAAATACCCTACAACATCATTGTTAACTATAGGTCCCCTACAATGAACCAAGAGAAACATACTGTCTACTTGGAGTTACAGGAGTCATTCACTGGTAAATTTCAACTACCCGTCCATCAATTGGACGACATACATGAACACAGACATGATCACCCAGCTGTTCCTGGACATTGTCAATACAAATACCCTGGACCAGATTGTCTGCACCTACGCAAGGGGTTCAAATGTCCTAGACTTAGTACTCACCAACATGGCGAGTCACTGCATCCCCCCCATGTGATGCCCACGCTGGTATGGCCAGACGATAAATCAGTCTTGTTCAAAGTAACTATCAGACCTGACATTCCTGCAAGAGCAATAAAACCAAAAAATTATTCCAAAGCTAACTACAGCTTACTAAGCGATGGTATAAATTTCAACCCCCCTGCAAACACAATCAGTAATGACTCCTATGTAGAAGTGTACACAAATGCTCTGTATAAACACCTAAACAACAGCATAGACTCGGCTGTACCTAACTGGATCAAAACTAGGTCCTCCCATAAAAACAAATCACCCTGGTAGACCTCAAATAGGTTATATTAGAAGACGAAGAAACTGATGCCCATAAACAATAAGGAACTGACTTAGAAGAGGAAGAATTCCTTCCACAGCTTGAGCAAGCAAATCAGATATCTTATAAAGTCCTCTAAAGCTAATTATGAAGCTAAAATAGTATTGCTAGCTAAAGATAATCACAAGGCATTCTTTAACTATATCAGAAATCTAAAAGGGATGTCAAGCTATGTGCCAAACTAGTAGTGGATGGTAACACTCATACTGTACCTGTGGAAATTACCAACCTGCATTATTATCCCCTTTGGCAAATAGCAAGTCATAACAGCACTGTCGAAGGCCAAAAAAAAAATGGCCTCAATGGGACCAGATAACATCCCAGACTGCTTACTTAGCAATCTAAAAAAAGACGTAGTGGAACCACTTGGCACTCTGTTTAACCATAGCCTGAGAACTGGCTTTGTTCCATCAGAGTGGAGAACAGCAACAGTAATTCCCTTGTACAAATGAGGCTTATCAACCAACCCTGGGGACTATAGACCCATACGTGTAACCAGCTTCATTTGCAAGACCATGGAAAAAATCATCATGGACCTTATCAACAAGTACATATGAGACCTTCAAACTCTTGACCCAACCCAGTTTGGCTTTGTTGAGGTAGATCATGCTTGTTAAATCTGGTAGGCTTCTTTGAGAATATCTTCAAAGCCCTTGATAAAGGTAAATCAGTGCATGCCACCTTTACTGACCTAGCCAAGGCTTTTGACAGAATTCCCCACTCAGATATCATTGAAGAACTCTCTCTGCTTATGTCACCAGATGGGTAGTCAATTGGCTCATCAACAGAACACACACTGTATAAATCAGGAACTCCACCTCTACAAGCAGACCAGTCACCAGTGGCATACCACAAGAATCCATGTTAGGTCCATTACTGTTTGGAATCTACATTTTGGAAGTTCAAGCTAAAGTAGACAGCTTGTGGCTTACCACGTTCGCTGATGATTGCAAATTGGGTGCAATCATTGAGTCCCTCAATGATGTTAACATAGTACAAAAGGGGCTAACACAGACAAGCAATTGGTGCCAAAGCCACAGACTAAAGGTAAACACAAAAAAGTGCATTATTATCCCCTCTGGCAAAGAGAAATTCCCTCCTAATTACAGTATTGACAGCAGCCACCCAGCTCAAACTCAGTGGTGTGAGACTTGCAGACACAGGTTGATAGCAGCCTAAACTTCAAACCCTATGTTTACACAGTGGTAAGGAAAGCCTTTTACATGGAGCAGCTCATAAGTATCTGCATTACATCCAGGTCTAAGGATGTTATAACTCCACTGTACTCGACCCTCATTAGACTACTAATAGAGTACAATGTCCCCTTTTGTATGTACCTCACCAGACACCTGCAGCAGCTGGGGCGACCACAAAGGTTTCTCACAAGGAAAATTCAGGGCTGTCAAACCATGTCTTATGTGGATAGAGTAAAAGCCCTGTAATTGTACTCTGTATCTCATAGGCTGCTGAGAAGTGACTTGTGCCTAGTCTACAGGGGAGTCTCTGACCTTTCTCTAATGTAAATGCTGCACATCCACAAATCAAATGGGACAAGAATCACTTGCTCCAGAGATCTTAACCTAGCCTGTGACATTAACAGAACATACTGGAGAGACAGATATATCTCCCAGAGATTGCTGCTCCTTTGGAATAGACTCCCAATTCACATAAAGCAGAGCTCCTCATTGACTTTATTCAAGCATAACCTGGACAATTAAAAGGGGGACCACAAATTCACTCCAGGAGTGGGACCCATGCCCTCATGAACAGGGGTAGCTGGTGCTGATCTTAGACTCGATCTGCAAATAACAACCACCTAACCAAGGTCAATTAGGGTAACTTGAGTATAACATGGCTAGGATTGTAAGGGCTCTAGGGCCATTAGCCTAGTAACCTCCTATAAAGTTATGAAGGACCTTCAGCAAATGATAAGAAAGCAAAACTGAAGGTACACTGGATGAGACTAAATAGAGATAAGACAGTTGTTAAGGCAGCAAATGGGGAAAAATCAGAAGAAGCTGAGGACTGAAAGAGAAGGGAAATAGTGGAACAGGTTAATAGCTTCAAGTATCTGGGAGGGGTGTTTGAGGAGAAGGGAAGTCAGAATGGGAAGGTTAAAGATATAAAGTACGGTTGTGTATGCAAACTTACAATAATAGTAAATGTTCAAATGATCACTGTTGCAGTAACCTAACTTATATGAATTATATCCTGCATAACAGCCATCCAGCTTCCAAAGCTGACTAAAATTCAAGTTTGAGCACCAAGCCTTTCAGAGCTTTCATGCCAACAGAGAGATGGAGGCTAAGGCCCTGAGAAGGACAATGCTAGAAAAGTAATAATAAATGACCACACCCTGGCACAAACGCATACAGAAAAGCAAGAGGTACGGAGGGAGGGAGTGGCTACTGTAGCAGCGATCATTCAAACATCTGTTTTTTCAATAAGTTTACTTGCAGAACTGTATGTTCTTCATTTGATCACTGCTGCAATAGGCTAAGTTATATGGCAAGATTACTATAGCTTAGATAAACTGGGAAAAGGAAGAATGAGGGTCCAGGAGTCCCTGGAGAATGGTCTTAGACCTGGAGAAGTAATCTAGTTAATAGTACTTTGCAAAAGCAATGCACAGACAACCAAGCTGCTGCTTTTAGAATACTTCTAGAATTCAACCCTTTCCAAAAAGCTACAGAGGAAGCCAAGGCCCTAGTAAAGTAGGCCTTGAGTCTGCCTGGAATAGTTTTCTTGTAGTAGAGTAACAACAAGTAATAGCATGAGACAACCATTTGGAAATAGTCTGTTTTGATACTGGTTGTTCTTTCTCAAAACCTTCACAAGAAGTGAACAACTGATCAGAAGTTCTCAAATAATTTGTTATGTCAGGATAGCACCTGAGTTATCTGTAGACATTCATGGTATGAAGTAACCTTTCTCCCTCATTTTTAGGCTCAGCAAAGGAGATAAAGGAGATAGATAGCTTGGCTTGAAGTAAACTTGGATATCACTTCAGGCATAAAAAGATTAATTCTCCATGAAACTCTATCTTTGTGAAAAATGAGATCAGATTAACCCATAATAAGAGCTTGCAACTCAGATACACTTCTTTCAAAGGTCAGAGTAAACAGTAACACTGTTTTCCATGTCAAAAATCTCAGGTCAGCCTGATGAGCTGAGTCATATGGAGCATTACATTTTCTAGCCCAAGTTAAGAGTCCATGGAGGAGCCACTTGTTTTCTAGTAGGTTTGTTATGCAACACCCTATCAAAAAGATTTTCACATGAGACTGCATTGAAAAGGGGAATCCATGGGCAGATGTGCTGAAATGGCCAACAAATGAACCATGATCAAAGAGTAAGGTATGACAAAGCATAGTAACTGACACAAATAATGTTAAGACCAGATTAACACTAGCCCTGGATGAGTGCTGGGTTCTTTCACCGAGAAAACTTTTTTTGTTTACATATATATGACTTTCTAGTAGCAGGTTTCTTGCCTCCATTAGTACCTGCTGCACATCCTCAGAAAAAGGTACCTAAATGGCATTAAGATCATATCTTGAAGGCAGTCAGTTGTAGTTGTTCAGTGTAGAGACATATCAGACACCTCTGGTTTTCTGTGAGTAAATCCAGTCTGTGAGGAAGCTTGTGGTAATTGCCCCTGGCCATTTCCAGAAGAAAGGAGAACCCCCATTGATAGGCCCATAGACCCCAATGATCTTTGGGGAGTACTTCTTAATCTTAAAAAGTAGACTGGATATTAGTGGAAAGGATGAAAAAGCATCCAAGAGCATTTCTAGCCAAGGAAAAGAAAAAGCACAAGTCTTCCAGGCCTTCCTAAATGGAGTTCTGGAGCAGAAGTTTGTCAATTGATTGTTCACAGAGAAGGTAAAAAGATCTATTTGAGGTGCTCTTCACATGCTTAAACTGTCTGCCATACATTTTTGCTCTGATGGAATGTAAGATGCCTGTAGAGTGAGATTGTTCTTAAAAACTTTATCCCAGGCTACCATGGATAGTCTGCACAGAGGGTACGATATGATTTCCCCCCTGTTGCAAATCAAATTCCAGTCCCCACATATAAGTAATACTCCCTGCTGAAAGTTGATTGTTTCTCCCAAAATTCTTTTAAGCTCCAAAATAGCAGTTTTAAGTGGAATATAAATACATGCCAGTGTAATCCTCATCCCTTGCCAGTAGCCTCTTACAACTTCATATCTGCCATTATTATCTTTTCTACTCTCTTCTATCACTACTGGAGCTCCTCTGGCAATTAATACAAGTACTTTTCTTTTCCTTTGTCCCTGATATTCTTCAGAATATCCATCCTGAAATCCTTTCTTTATCAAGTTTACATGCTCAGTTCTTTTCAAATGTGTTTTCTGTGACACTGCTACTTGTACTCTGCATTTCTTAATATAATTAAGTATTCTTTCCTTTTTGTCTGTACCTGAGACCATTCACATTTCAAGATAATATGGAAAGAGTCGCCATTATGGTAAGAAGTCATTATTCCCAGCTATTACATATGACAGCTTTTTTAAATGTCTAATTCCAACTTTTCTAATACATGTACCCATTAATGTTTGGCAGGTTCATAGAATCATAGGAAGTTACTAGGCTATTGGCTCTGAGGCCCTTACAAGCCTAGCCAAGAGTTTAGACCATATTATGACAAGTCAGCACCCAATGCCCCCCTGTCCAGCAGGGACACAGGTGGAATCCCAGAGGAGTGTTTTCTGTTCCCCATCCAGTTATCCAGGTTGTGGTTAAAAATGGTTAATGAGGTACACTGCTTGACATGGAGAGGGAGTCTATTCCATAGAATGGGGAGTTTCTGGGACAGAAATCTGTCTTACCAACACGTCTTATTGATGTCACAGGCCAGGTTGAGGTCATGCATGTGGGTTACTCCTGTGGACTTTGACTTGCGGATATGCAGCAGTCCCATCAAGGTGGGTTCTTAGATTGCTTTGTATGCCAGACAGAGGTCACCTCTGTGGAATCTGTATGAGACTGAGTAGAGGGACAGGGCCTTTAGCTTATCTGTGTAGGGTAGATGTTTGAGGCCCTGGATTCTCCTGATGAGGAACCTTTGTCGTCTCTCCAGCTGCTGCATGTGCTTTGTGAGGTACATGTCAAAAGGGACATTGTATTCAATAATGGGCCTTATAAGGGAAGAATAAGGGATGTTATGATGGGGTGTGCCTTCGTTGAAGGTTGTGCATCAGGGCTGGTAACCCAGTACGTAAAAATCCACTACCAATCATTAGTGGACCGGAGTTCGGCTGTGGCGACCCCTAACCGGGAAAAGCCGAAAGACACAAACAATGATGTTTTCTTATTGTCAACATTGGAACCTATGTCACATTTTACAAGACTTTTTGTTTTAATAAAAATCCTCAAACAAGAAGCCAAACACACCCCCAGAACCAATTAACTTAAAAAATAATACACACACACATAAATATGTACATCTTTCAATAATGAAGTTTAACTCCCTCTAACAGGGACATTTTTTGTCAAATAGACAGCTGCTAATGCAGACCATAGTTAACTTGAAACTGAGGTTGTCCATGCTAAAATGCATGTTATTGCCTGTGCTAATATTTACATTAATTGGTGTCTGTTTTTGTTTTATATATCTTTATTTTCTACCCCCAAATGTGAAAAACAACTTGCATACTTTCAGAAATCATTAACTTTTAGCCATGAAGAAACCAGAATTTTGTCTTTTAGTTCCCTATTATTAGCTTGCCTCCATGGATAAGTAAAATAAAACATATAAATAAAGTCCTCTGTTGTAGCCTGAAAGACAAGCTGAAACATTTATTGCTAAAGGAAAACTTTTCATTATATTTGGTGTTCTTATATTTACTTGTTTCCACTTAAAAGTTATCAGACTAAGTCAAGGGTTTTAATCCACACATTTATCTTTGCAGAAGTAAACATATCAGCTCTACGTAAACATATCAGCTCTACTTATATCATGATCTGTGTATGTCTATGGCCACCTCAACAAATCAAGCTTACGAGATATTAATTTGAACATACCTTTGTCTAGCTTTTCCTCTCTGTTTGCACTGTAATAACTGCATTTCTTAATACTGAAAAGAAGAAAGAAAAAGAAGGAAAAAGGTACCTGTTTACTTTAATAATTGTATCACATACAAGAATGCTCTTGTTCCCATCCTACATAGCTTCCCTTAACTTACTCTCTCCACAAGCTCTCTCCATAGCTACTACATTATACTGTAAATAAACTCCTAGAGTTTCTATCAGCTCCAGCTAAAATTTAAAAAAAAAAAAAAAAAAAAAACCTCTAATTTTGCTTCTAACAATTTTATCTTGCATTGTATCAATTGTATATATTGTATTACTATTTTGTATTTTGCATTCTGTGTATTATGTAGTTGTTTTTATTCTTTTTATTTACTTTGATTCCCTGTATTATTCTGGAGCTTTTCTCCCCAGGACTCCATTGAAAACAGGCTCTTCATGGCCCAATGGACTATCCTGGCAAACAAACTGCAAATAAATAAATAAAGAAATAAAAAGAATAACTAAAAATACTTTACTATAAAATAAATATAAAATATGCAATATTGTGAAAAGTTTTATAGAAATACTGTTAAGAAAAAATGTTTTACTTATGGTTACCTTTTTCCTTCCTCTTCCCCTCCCCTCAGACTCCTTCCAAACTTTCATATCATGAAGTGAGGTAAAACCTTTCAGTTCCAGACAAGTTTAACAGTGTCAACAAAAGTCTACTCTTTCCACTTATTCTTAGAAAGATGTATTTCACAAATGCGATTGATGCTTTGCAGTCTCACATGTATTCACTAATTTCTGTATTGCTGGTCTTCCTGTTTATCTGCATTTCCCAACTTCAGATTCTGGTTCAATTCCACAGTGCTCCTGATTCTTCTGCTCAACCCCTGTGCCTTTCTCAGTCACTTAAACATTTTACTTTGGAATACCGGAAAAGGTTTTACTGACAAACTATCTCTGTTTTATTATCAGAAGAATGAAAAACAGAGTTCCATTCTGTTTGATGGCTCATTTTTTTTGGATAAACTTTTGTATTTTTTCCTTAGCCTGTTCTACATCAATTAATGACCTTCATCCCCCAGGAAAAAATATTCTGAAGACAGCTGGATACAGCAGCTTGAATCTTACACCTGCTTCTCGAAATCCATTGATTACTGGATTAAATTTGTTTCTCTTCTGCCTAGTGTTCAGTGAATAATCATTTTCCAGAAATACTCTACTGTCTCCGATGATTAATAGGTTCATAGGTAGATACTAGGCTATCTGCCCTAGGGCATTTATAAGCCTAGCCAGAGTGTATTTGGCTTCCGCCTCCCTATTAGATTAGCCTACTGTGCCTCTGTAAAGTAGGTCACAGAAGGTACCCTTTTAAGATTAGTTTACTGTGCCTCTGTCTAGCAGGGACACAGGAGAGATCCCAGGGGTGAATTTGCGATTTCCCATCCACGCGTCCAAATTTTGCTTGAAGAGGGTCAGCGAGGGGCTATGTCTAACATGAATTGGGATTCTATTCCAGAGTGAGGGGAGCATCTGGGAAATGAATCTGTCCGTCCAGCATGTCCTATTTATTTTTGTGCTGAGATTTAGGTCCCTGGAGCGTGTAGCTCTAAGGGACTTGGATTTTTTGAGGTGGAGCATGTCCATTAATTCTGGGTTTGACATGGCTTTGTATGTCAGGCATAGATCACCTCTGAGTAGGCGGTAAGCAACTGAATAGAGCTGGAGTTTCTTTAGTCAAGCTGCATAGGACATCTGTTTGTAGCCCATGATCCTCTTGGTGAGGTACTTTTGGGGTCTCTCCAGTTGCTGCAGGTGTCGGGTAAGGTACATCCCAAAAGGGGCATTGTATTCAATTATGGGCCTGATGAGTGACGAGTAGAGGGGCACAATGACCTCTCTTGATCTAGATGTGAACCCTTTAGTGATAAGGTGGGCTATATAGAAGGTCTTTCTAACCACTTTGGCAATGTGATTATCAAAGGAGAGATTACTATCTACGTTGGTCCCCAAATCTCTAATTACTTCTTCTGTACTTAATGGATTACCACCTATGTGGTAATTTGTGGGCACCTTGTTTTTCCCAAAGGGGATGACTATGCACTTTTTAGCATTTAGCTTGAGGCCGTGGTTCTGGAACCAAGCATCCATCTCTGTGAGACCCTTTTGGAGGATGCTTGTGTCAGCTGGAGAGTCAATTATGGCCCCCAGTTTGCAGTCATCTGCGAACTTTGTCAGCCATAATCCCCCCGTGTTAGCCTGAACCTCAGAGAAGTATATACTGAACAAGAGAGGTCCCAGAACTGAGCCCTGTGGGACGCCACTTGCAACTGATTTAGATTTGGACATGGCACCTGCGATTCTGACCATGTGGGTTCTATCTCTGAGCCAGTTTGCAACCCATCTTGTGATATAGGGGTTGATATTTAAGCTGGTAAGCTTATTTATGATGCCCGACTGGGGTATTGTGTCAAAGGCTTTTGCGAGGTCCAGGTAGGCTGTGTGGACTACCTTGCCCTCATCTATGGCTTTGGTAACTGTTTCAAAGAAATCAACTAGGTTTAAGAGGCAAGATCTGCCCTTAACAAAGCTGAATTGGGTAGGGTCCAGTGTCTGGAGGCTCCCAATGTCTTTGTTTATGAGTTCCATGATAATACGCTCCATAGCTTTACAGACCAGACTAGTCAGGCTTATGGGGTGATAGTTTCCGGGGTCCGTTGTGGCACCACCTTTGTGGAGTGGGACCACTGTAGCTGTACACCATTTTTTGGGTACATATCCTGTAGTAAGGCTAAGTTTGAACAGTGACTTAATGTGAGGGTTCAGTTATTCTTGGAGCTCATGTAAGACACAGCCTGGGACACCGTCCGGTCCCATAGATGCTGTGTTTTTTGCTTTGGAGGGGGCAGCTTTCACCTGTGCATCTGTGATGTCAGGGAGGTTACATTCAGTTGGGATAGGTGTTTGCTCCTTTGGGGGGGAAGGGGGGAGGGAGTTTGCGCTGAATCTGCCTGCCAGGATGTTGGCTATGTCTGTAGGTTTGGTATATTTTATACCATTATGCAACAATTCAGACCATATCTGAGAGTTTCCGCCCATGTTTCTGACATAACTAAAAATGCCTTGTGATTATCTTTAGTGTCTAGGGCAATTTTTCTTTCGAAACTGGCCTTTGATGATTTTATGAGGGATTGAAGTTGCTTGCTAATACTGATCAGAGATGCCTTCCCTTTTTGGGATTTTGCTCTGTCATGTAGTAGCTTCCTCCTTCTGTTGTATAGCTTATTTATGGCCGGGGTCCACCAGACCGGTCTCCTGTTTTCGGAGGAGTGAGTCTTGGTTTTATTTGGGATAGCACAATCCATACATTCCTGCAGGTGCTCATAGAATGCATTTGTAAAGGATTCTGCGGATTGGGCTGTATTATCCTCTGGCCCAGGGGCTTTGAAGGATACCACCTCAGTCTTGAGAAGTGCAAAGTTGGCTTTGGAGAAATTTTTTACAGTGATTTCCTTGGCTGGGGGTGGAGACGGGATATGGATGTCCAGGGAAATTTGTTTATGGTCTGATCTTACCAATGAGGGGTTTACCTCTGGTGTGGAACATAGAGTCCCCATGTTGGTGATGACCAGGTCCAGTATGTTGTTCCCTCTTGTGGGAGTGATGACCAGTTGTTCCATTGTGTTAGAGTTTATAAATTCAAGGAACCGTTGGGCGAGGGTGTTTGGGCTTGAGTAGTTTTCCCAGTCAATGTTTGGGTAGTTGAAGTCACCCAGTAACATAGTGTTTGGAGAGACCTTCATATTCTCCAGTGTTCTCAGGAATGCCAAGTGGGGTTCCTGTAATAGGGAGGGTGTTCTGTAGCAGGCTACAAACTGAAAGGAAGTTTTGCCTGCTGTTAGTTGCACATGGATGGTTTCTGATGCTTCGTGCAGTGCCACTAACCTGGAGGTGTAGGTATCTTTGATGAATATAGATACCCCCCTCCTTTTGTGCTTCGGTCCGAGTTTTGGGGCCGAAACGCATGGTATGAGTTATAACCTGGTAGTGCCGGGGTGCTCTCAGGAGCCTTGAACCAGGTTTCTGTTACTGCACAGACATCAATTTTCTCCATACTGAGGAGAGTCTCGAGTGTGTGCATCTTGAGGTTTAGACTTCTGGCATTGAGTAGCATTACCTTTAGTTTTTTTATCTTTGGGTTGTCTATGGAAGTGGGTTTGTCCTTTGAGCCTTGCCTAAAAAAGGCACTATGGGGGTGGCAAGAGCCTTGGCCAGTATACAAAAGCCTAAGGGTGACAGGTGCAAGCCCCTCCCTAGCGAAGCAACGTGGCTTGTCGAGCATGTCATCCAAGGCTGACAGACACTGGATCCCCTTTGAATGACACCAATACTTTAGCCAATTGTTGAAACTGATCATTTTGTCTTTATACTGTGGCATCATTCTTGGTGAGGGCAAGATGCTACTCAAGGTCAGGGACATACCAGCCTGGGCTACATGTTCAGAGAGCTCCTCTATGTCTCTTTTCCTGTAGTCCAGGGAGGTACGTCTCAGGTCATTCACACCAGCATGGACAATGACGGAGTCATACTTGTACTTGCTTTGGAGTGACCTGAGTGCTTGCATTATGTGGCAGATCCTGGCACCTGACAGGCAGCTTATAGTGTCCTTCTTCTTGTTCAATCTGGTGAGTGGGACGTCAGTGTGCCGGAAAATAGAGTCCCCTATAACAAGTGTATTTGGTGTGTTGTTTGGCCTTATGGGCTGTGACTGTGAGGCACATTGATTTTGTGAGATATGTGATTTGTGGGTATTGTTGAGGGGTGGCTGTTGCTTGGATATTTGCTTAGGAGGTCTTTGCTGTTTAGGCAGATTTTTATTTAGAGCCTCGAGTATGTTTTTGTGTTTATGTGTTGGGTATGCAGATGCAATAGGTCTGTGTGAGACTGGATTTGTGGTGTGGGTGGTTACCTTTTCCTCCTGACTGACTGTGCCAGTCTTGGGTTGAGAGAGCTCTGACTCCAGTTTGGCTGTGTAACTGCATCTCTCACATGTATTAGAGTTTGTTGGAAGGAGGAGAAGGTTGTCTGTGTACATAAGGCAATTGTAACATTGCCTCAAAATTCCCAGATTCACCAGCTGGACTGGAGAGTAACCTTGAAACTGACCCTTGGACATACCAGATTAGTATAGGGAATTGATTTTTTTACTGATCAGATTAGGGAAGGGAAGTGATTTTTCACTTGATCGGGAAGGACCAATCGGGAGTCTAATACTTATGAGAAGTCAAGGAGGGTGTAGTGCTTTAGTTAGTTAATACTTTGTCATTTTGCCACAGTTTTGTCAGGATCAACTCTTTCTGCTGGTAGGTGTTCATCTTCACTAATAAAGGTCTTGGCTACTTTCTCATGACCATATTTGAAGCATACACCCAGTGTGCCTTTCAATTAACAGTTCCTGTGGTGGAATACTAGCCCAGTTGTTTAGTTGTGCCTTCATAAAATTAATACAGTCTGGTCCTTCTGGCACCGCAGAAAATCTCAGATTTTCTTTACGCACTCTGTCCTCTAATTCTACCATTTTTGAAACCTCTCTTCTTGAGCTGTCTGATACTCCACCAGCCTGTTATTCATTTCAGCCTCTGAGTTTGGCAGTTTTATCAGCTCATCTAAATATTGTATCTGTTTAAAGCTTATTTCATTTTTTCCCAGTACTTTATTTGGTCAATATGCACCTTCAGTGTTTCATTTATTTTAATCAGCTCTGAGCACATTCAACGTATTTTTTCCTCTAGATTACTGGAAGCCATGTCTTGCACCAATACTGGTGCCTGAACTGCTTCTTGTTGAACAGCTGAAAGATTCTTCCAGGTCATTGTTTTCTCTTCAGCTTTTTTAGTTCATTTTCTTTTAGGCTATCTTAGTTTCTTCTTTGCAGGCATCCCGACAGTGTACTTACTAGCCAGTGCAGTTTCTCAGTTTGTGTTTTCAAGGTTGGAGAGCTGAAGTCAAGCTATTTATCAGTATCTTAGAAGTGGATAAGCAGTCATACCTTGCAGTCTGCAGTAGA
This sequence comes from Protopterus annectens, assembly GCF_019279795.1. Lineage (NCBI taxonomy): Eukaryota > Metazoa > Chordata > Ceratodontiformes > Protopteridae > Protopterus > Protopterus annectens. Next base: position 516,049,010 of record NC_056748.1, on the reverse strand, counting down.
ATATCACTACAGCTTAACAATTTGTGAACACCCATGGAGCAGTTGATAGCCCAAAGAATAAGGCAGAGAACTGATAATGTGATCCAAACCCCCCCCCAAAAAAAACTCTTAAGAAATGCATGAAATCTGGATCTGTATGAATGTGATGATATGTATCCTTTAAATCAATGATACTTTGGAAACTCAAATGGGATTGTGGAGTAACAAGATGCAAAGTAACAGCATTTTGAACTTGGACACTGTCACAAAGTGGTTCAGAAAGGAAAAGCCCAGAAATTGTCTGCAAAAGATTTCTTTCTTTAGTATCAGAAACATGCTTGAATCCCTAAGCCAGTATATGTTGAATGACAGGAGGAAAAAGAAGAGCTTGGTCTAGTGGATGAGGAGGAATCCCCTTAAAAGGAAGGAGGGACGCCCACTGTCATTCGGGTTGGGGAATGACATAATGATTAAAGTGTTTACCTCAAAGGCAAAAGGTACAAGGTTTGGTTCTCACTAAGGGAAACTGATTAGGCTTAAAATGGCCCACAAGGGCAGCTAGCCTATGAACCTATGAACCTATTTGCAGTCTTAGTAGATTACTCACAGAATCCATCTCTCTGAAACAGTCTGCTGCCAAAGAGAGAAATGGAGGTTCAGACTTCCTGAAATAATTACGGCCAGGGTGGGGGAGTCCATCTTGTAGTCATTCCACTTACTAGATTGTCCTTTGTTCTGGGGAAGAGTCCTGCTTTCTTTTTGGAACCTCCCTGTCACTGTTTTTTAAATGTCTGCTTACCAGCAAATTGTTGGGACTGTTTATTTAGCTTCTTACTGACATTATACAAGGGAACAGAAAATATCTTGGCAATCTAGGAGGAGGAAGCTGAAACATCAGAGATATCCTTTGAATCAGCTTCACCCCTTATCACATTTTTAATGACCTCTGCAGCAGAAGATCTAAAAACTAGCTCTCTATCCGAGGAACAATTCAAAAATTTATTTTTGACATCTTCTGTGAATGCAGTCAGGCAAACCTCTTCATAACAGTCCCAGTGGTAGCAGTCCTGGAAGTAGTATAAGTAGAGTCATGTGCACACTTGGAATGATGGGAAGTGACTTGAGAAGCTGCAGAATCCAAAATACATAAAGGAGATTTGCCCTCACAAAAGACAACCAATGCCAAAATATTCCTCATATTCTCACAAGTGGCCAGGATAAACTTCAACATTTCAGCATGCCATTTGAGATTTAGTGATCAGCAGTATGGTTTCATGCCAGGAAAGAGCACAACAGATGCAATGTTTGCTTTGAGAGTGTTGATGGAGAAGTACAGAGAATGTCAGAAGGAGTTGCATTGCGTCTTTGTGGATTTAGAGAAAGCATATGACAGGGTGCTCAGAGAGGAGTTGTGATATTGTATGAGGAAGTTGGGAGTGTCAGAGAAGTATGTAAGAGTGGTACAGGATATGTACGAGGGTAGTGTGAAAGCGGTGAGGTCTGCGGTGGGAGTGATGGATGCGTTTAAGGTGGAGGTGGGATTACATCAAGGATCAGCTCTGTGCCCTTTCTTATTTGTAATGGTGATGGACAAGTTGACAGATGAGATCAGACATGATTCCCCGTGGACTATGATGTTTGCAGATGACATTGTGATCTGTAGTGAGAGTAGGGAACATGTGGAGGAGACCCTGGAGAGGTGGAGATATGCTCTAGAGAGAAGAGGAATGAAGGTCAGCAGGACTAAGACAGAATATATGTGTGTGAAAGAGAGGGAGGATAGAGGAATGGTGAGGATGAAAGGAGTAGAGGTGGCGAAGGTGGATGAGTTTAAATACTTGGGATCAACAGTTCAGAGTAATGGTGAGTGTGGAAGAGAGATGAAGAAGAGAGTACAGGCAGGATGGAGTGGGTGGAGAAGAGTGTCAGGAGTGATTTGTGACAGACAAGTACCAGTAAGAGTGAAAGGGAAGGTCTACAAGAGGGTAGTGGGATCAGCTATGTTATATGGGTTGGAGACAGTGGCATTGACAAAAAGGCAGGAGTCAGAGCTTGACGTGGCAGAGTTGAAGATGTTAAGATTTGCACTAGGTGTGATGAGGATGGACAGGATTAGGAATAAGTATATTAGAGGGTCAGCCCAGATTGGAAGGTTTGGAGACAAAGCCAGAGAGGCAAGATTATGTTGGTTTGCATATGTGCTGAGGAGGGATGCAGAGTATATTGGGGGAAAGATGCTAAGGATGAAGCTGCCAGGTAACAGGAAAAGAGGAAGGCTTAAGATAAGGTTTATGGATGTGGTGAGAGAGGACATGCAGGTGGTTGGTGTGACAGAGCAAGATGCAGAGGACAGGAAGAAATGGAAACAGTTGATCTGCTGTGGTGACCCCTGATGGGAGCAGATGAAAGAAGAAGATTTGAGATTTCTAAAAACAAGAGTTGCAGAAGCATACACCCCCCAAAAAAACTTATTAAAAGCCTCCCATCCTTGTCAGAAGGAGAGGGATTAGTAATAACAACATGCTTAGTTGCAGCTGGATTTACTAAAGGTATAGCTGCCGGGTCAGTTCTGGGGTTAGTATATAAAAACTTAAGAGTAAGGAACCTTACATAATCTATCTACTTTATGGGTGGCAGCAGACTAGCAGTGAGGAAATTGCAAGCTGTGACCAAAGCATTTTCTAAAGCAGAAAGAACTGGAGGAAGAGACATACATTTAGGAAATTCCACTTATAATAAATCATAATATTTTCTGAGGCAATGAGAGACATCACTGTTTTCCCACTGAAACAAATGATACATTTTGGAAATAGTATCAGAAAAAGAGAATCCCTCATAGGGACTATTTGAAATCACATTCCCCTCAGGCTCTGCATCAGAAATCTGTGGAGATATTACATCATCTGTCCCTTCATACTCGTTATGAGGTCCAAACTCTTTAATCTCTTCAGGAAAATAAGAATCATTTTTCTTTTAACAGAACCAAACAAGGGTCAAGAGCCTTCACTAAACCCTGAGCTAAGCCCAATAAATTATTCCCATCCAGTATCACTGAGGCAGAAGAAGACATATGTTTAGGTTTTCGTTTCTTTTTGACAGTAATTCCTGAAAAAACAGACACAGAATTGCCAACAATAATCTCCCTAGTCATGGGCATGGCTTTCTGGCCAAGCAGAGGCATTCTCTGACCCTTCTTCCAGGACTGACAAGATTGACTCAGCCCTGCCTGCCAAGGGCATACCAACAGCCACAGAGGATATGTCTAACCCCAGTCCATGCTGGTTGTGGAGACCATACCAGCAGACCCCAAGGAAAAAGGTGAGTGGTCCGAGGAACCAGCTTTGGCCACAGCAGAGTAACCACCTGGGGCTGAGACAAGATATTAGCCTGTTATATTGACAAAGGTTGTATCCATCTTTCTTTTTGTGGCTGGAAGAAGGTACATCTGAGGAACTGGTGCATGGCTCCATGGTCAAGTTGAAAATGGTGTCTGATTTCCAGAGATGCTTAGCAGCAATAGTTGTTAAAACATGTAAGTTGTAAAAAAGTAACTTTTTCTCAGACAATACACAGTAAAACAGCACTTTAAACAGTTACTCAAGCCCCAAATATAAAATAACACCAGTTTCTATACATAACAAAGTGATTCAAAATAAGTTTTAGCAACTTGTACTATAAAAGTAAAATAAAAGTGACATTTCTATTTAAAAGTGAGCAAAACTCACATAACAGTCAATAAAAATACTTTTTTCCTAGCTAAAATGCAAACATTTTGCAGAAAAAAGTAAGTTTCTGTTACAAAAATAAGGTAGATGTTTTATTTTCCCTGGAAGGGAATTTGTTTGCCCAATAATGGAACAGCATCAGCCAACCTTTATCCCTTGAAAGCAAGTAGAGGAGCACTCTCTTCAGAGGCAAGAAAGGTCTGAAGTACTTGGTGCCCAAACCTGACCTTGAGCTGATTAATGGTGTGAACATGTGGAAGGGGTCCTAAAGTTTGGAAGCTGTCCGGTTGTTACGTCCTTGGCATGGACATAACCATATAACTTATGCTACTGCAGCAGTGATTCAATATAGAACATCTAATGTACATAACCTTGTATACACACAACCAGCTGTTACATATGGCAACTGCATAATTTGCAGTTCATTCCTGCAAGTCAGGCTTGCCTGTGCCACTATCAAAATTCATTAATTCAGAATATGTTACTCATAACACAGCTAGCTTAGTAGGTGGTTGCTTATGTTTCTTTATGCATGCATTTCACAATATTTTCATGCTATGTCCCTTCTTTATTTTTTTTAATCTTCTGTGTCACATAATAGCGTTCATTTATATATTCCTTATACACATCATTTATTGTTCTGTGGATCCAACCATCTGTGCATTAGTCTTTGCTGTATATTCTTACAGCTATTTAGTCTGACAGCACTGTGCAGTTTGGATGTACTTTTATCATCTGTGAAATCACCCCCTATTTCGTATTAAAGGATGTCTAAGCAACCAGGGCATCTGACTCATTATCACATGTCTTGTGCTGCAAAGCAGAATATATGTGAATCCCACCAGTTTGTTTGTTTTTGCATTATAATCAAAGACTGCTCCACAGATTTGCTGTAAATGTGCCTTGTCCATTGAGATATCCAGAAATTAAAACAGAAATAAAAATGAATTACTACTTTTCACAGTTCATGTCAAGTATGATTAATTTATTTTCCTTATGCTTTGTGGATGTTGTACACTTTATTTTTCCTTTAATTCTATTAGAGTTCCTTGTTTGTACATTCCATGTCAAGGTCAATACTATGTGGAAACAAAGTTGCACTGATGATCCTGTGAGGTTAAGAGTACAGCTTCATGTTTGTTTTAACAGTTAACCAATAAACATAGTTTTATCCAACCCAAACTCATTGTATAAGACACAACTTGTTCTTTGCCGATACTTCATGTAAGCTTTGCTTTGATTACAGGTAAGTATATTCCATTTATATCTGTAATAAGTATAATCAAAATAGTTTTAAAGTAGTTATATTGTAAAAGAGGTCAGGGAAAAAAAATAGAAGTTGATGTAAACCAGTAGTCTCCTTTAAGTTACTAGGATAGTTATATCGTCTTTGATTTTCAAAATTATTGTTAATAATGAAAAGTCTGAGAAAGGATATTAATGCGCCATATCATTTTTTTATTATTTTGGCTTATTAGATAATAAATATTGCAGAAAACAAGGCAAGAACTTAATGCCCTCATGTTTATTTTCAAATTCGGAACAGATTTGACTTAATAATATAATATTTTGCTCTTGCCATAACTTGCTTAATATGTTCAGCTTGCACTATAATTTGCAAATTATTTTTTAAGACTTTAAGAATAGCACTGCAAGTCTGACTGAGATCAAATCGCAAAAGTAGAAGAAAAATTGGGACTAAAAGTATAGGAGCGACATGGAGCAGTTGATCAATCAAATAAATAACAATTGCAGAAAAAAATGTTTTTGATTTGATTCTATTTTAAAACATTTCTGAAATGTGAGCAGTTTAATTACATATAAAACACATTTCACTGTTGTATTAGCACAACACGTCTGTGTATGTGTGTGTGTGTGTGTGTGTGTGTGTGTGTGTGTGTGTGTGTGTGTGTGTGTATATATATATATATATATATATATATATATATATTGCTATTTTTCTTGAAGTGCATTATTATTCATAGCACATCAGTTAGTTAAACAGCATGATATAAAAAGTTCAAAACTAAAACGATGTCCACTCAAAATGATACAGTTTTGGTTGTGTGCTAATTCCATATCTTTATATGTATCAAGGCAGAGGCCAAAAACCAAGTGTCCTCCTGAGCTAAGGCTTGCAGTTACCCCCCAACAATCAACACAAGATGTTCAATATTTTCACAGTTATTCTTAATGAACTTCTGAAAGTTTATGTAAGTTGTCAGTAGCTAGAGTTCCCGCAAACTTTTTTTGCTGTGTTTTTATGTATACCCTAGCTTCCATACTTATAATGTTGTTTGTAATAAATAGTTGAATAACTGTTATTTGTGTGTGGAATTAGAATTTTGAGGTATTTCACTTTCATATGTTTTTGAAATGTGATGTGAAACTGTATTGCTACTTGCCTGGGTGCATTACTTTTTCAAATATTTATATTCTGTATTGTGTTATTTTATATTAGAGTTTAAGAATCATTTTGTTGTATGAGGATGCATTGCTTTATCAAATGTTTATATTCTGTATTGTGTTATTTTATATTAGAGTTTAAGAATGATTTTGTTGTATGAGGATGCATTGCTTTATCAAATGTTTATATTCTGTATTGTGTTGTTTTCATGTTGTACTTTATTAATGCTCTTGTTAGCTGAAACTGGTATTACTTTGCAGTACTTGTGAACAGCAGTGTTCATTGGTCTGTGCTGAAAAGTACTTTATGCAAACATATGTATGTCAGTCTCTCTTCTTTGGACTTTGCGTTTACATTGCCACTGCCACAGCACACATAGTGTTCCTTCCTCAACTGCTGAAAATAACTTTTAAGTTACTTTCTAGCATACAGGAAGGGACTCTGAGAACTGTCCCCCTCTGCAGTATAAGCCATGTGTGTCAAGAACTCAGATGGGTGGTTTGTTGAGCTCTCCTTTCATGCATAGCATGGAGAAGATTTTCTCAGTTAAAAAATAAATTAAGCAACAAAACTAAGTAATACAGTGAAACTAAAGATCTCTATGGAAACAGGGCAGGGAATGGTGCAAGATACTGTATGGATGAATAACAATTAATGCTGTGATCCAGCTGTATGTCAATGTATGATTACGTGAAATATGCCACTGATATTTATTGGGTGGTACAGCACCTGTGAAGACAACATGAAAAGGAATATGATAAAATATACATAGAAATAAACAGAAACACAGTTACAGGTTGTCTAGTTCACCTCAAATATTATATGACTATAGGAAGTCAGTCAGTGCTACATGCTGGAGTACCTGGCAGATTATTCCAGAATCCGGTATTCCATCTTCTGCTTTATGTACATAGTGATAATACGAACAGGACAAGTAAAGCCTAGTGTCGATGGCACACGCACACACACACACACACACACACACAAAACCACACACATATGACTGCTCTCACCACAGTTGTATGTCCAGTGTTGCAAAGACCACCTCTGGTAGAAACATGTCGCACAGGGACATTAAGAACCTGAGTAAAGTAAAGGTGATTTATCAAATACATTTACAAAGGTGTCCTATAACAGCATTGTCTCTGCAGACAGAATAGATATATACATGCAGACTAAGAAAACCTCATAGACACATCTGTTATAATCAAAATAAATTTAAACCTCATAGTCCCATCTGTTATGAACAAAATAAAATTAAACATCATATACTAATCTATTATAATCAAACTAAATTTACAATTCAATAAGACCTGAAACAACAACACCAAAAGTAATTATATATTAATACAACACAATAAGGATCTATTTATAAACATGTCGTGCATGGACATGTACATGGATGGGGTAGTGGTGCAGCGGTAGTGTGACACCTCACAGCAAGAGGTTCTCTAGTTCAATGCTCAGCTGGAGTGCCTTCTGTGCAGAGTCTGCATGTATGTTCTCCCTGCATTCATGCGGGTTTCCACCCACACTGCAAAGACATGCATCTGGAGTGTTTCTCCCCAGGCCTCTGCTGAAACTTGGCTTTGTTCCAAGTTAGACTTTACCATTAAACAAATGTTTCCTTTTACATATACTTTACTTATCTGTCCATGGAGACTGCACACTGGTCATTACCCCCCTCACCCACCCCAAGTGCATCAGTGATATACTAATGGTAAGAGTCCTTGCTCTGTAGGTTTGCTGTCAGGAGATGGGCCCACTGTATTTTTCACCACTTGAACCAATGGGGGTCTACTGTAGTCGGCCCATGAATCCTTTATATGTAGACAGCAATGACTCAGAGCTGTTTAGACATGAATAGTCTCTGTTTTCCTCATATGGCATATCTTCTCCTTGCCTGCAGTTATGATCTTACTCCTGTGCTAGGGAGACACAATGGGAACAGACCAGTGAAAGTGCATTGCATAATACGACATTAGCAAGAGACAGTCACTTACCATTCTTATGTGACTGCCTTTTTTCCCTTCTCCTCCTGTATATATTCCATGTTTTTCACCTGCTACGAATGAAACTAGTTCATAATTCTATACACATATCCATAATACATCCCACTTTACAAAAGTATATGCATGTTACAGTCTGAGATTGTACATATTACTCTATAGGCACAACTGTGCAGCCTTCAAGGGTATCACTGAAAGCTTACGTACATGTCATGAAATTAGCAATGCTTGGGTGCATGAGTGAAACCATGGTGAAGGTAAACAACTTTGTCACTGAGAATGTCAAAAGCATGTACACAGCACTCTCACCCACTGTGGCAACACTAAAGCTACAAGGTGCAGTTGTATGTATGCAGTGCCCACTGTGAGGTGCACATGTGTTATGTCACATGGGGATAATTCTACAAGCTCCAAATGTCTGTCTCCCACATACAACAGTCATAGAAGGTGCCAGTCATAGTACATATCCATCAACAGTTCCAATGCACACATAGACAAACAATAACAGATAGCTGTCAGTGACCTGTCAGGATAAATTCATATAAGGTATGATGTAGTTCAAACAAACCGTAAACTTAATAAAACATACAGCTCACAGTCTAGAGAGTAATGTAATTCATAGATGACCTCTTTTCTATGACTCACTCAGTCCAGTGGTACAGCTGCCAATTCAAGTAATTGTATGTGTTGACACTGGTCTGCTGTCCTCAGAATAGCCCTATTAGCTAATAACTTGCAGGCTATTTTGTTGCAGGCAGTACACTTTTAAATATTTCCCTCAGAGTCTTAGGAGCAAGCTATAATTACTTTGCAAAGACAACAAAGGCATAAGGTTCTCCTTTGTACGCTATGCTGATGCTTTCCTTTTAAGGAAACATCCATATCCCTAACATAGAATTTATTTCAAAATGTGATTCTCAATATGGTATCTGCTTAGCATGTGACATCACTATAGCTGTAGCAAGGCAGTTTACTGACCAATGTGAGATACCCATTTTGAGCCCCCCACCTTTGTCCCAACACCAGCCCCATACCAGCGCAAGTACAACCTATATTCCCACAGTGGCTCGTCCTACAGCCCATTCCTTCAGTGAAATACCCAAGTAATGACCTGTCTTCTGCCACTACAGTATAGGTTCAGAGGAATGTGTTTACAGCTGATGCCAGTATAGTTGCCATGTGAGTATGAAACTCTTGATAACATGCTGGGATGTGACTGACCATGTTTACATTGTAGGTTAGGAGCAAAGGATAAATGGATAGTTAGAAGGCTACAGGTAGCACTTCTACATTCTAGACTGTTCACAACAAATCAGCCTCACTTGCTGTGTTTGCACCTAAAAGGGAAGGCAACTTCTCTAAATAGCTACTACAACAATGCTTCTCACAACAGTAATTATTGTGGTAGTGTTCTGGCTGAGCAAATGGTGTCCCATCCTTTCAATGTATTAACCACGTAAGCCCACCGGGTACAAATGTTCCCTTTCAGGGGTGATCCAGGTGCATTGTCTGGATGAATGACTTGTTCAATATCAAAGGCAAATGGAGGCTAAAAGAATTAAACCCTGGACGACATAAATCAACTTATTAAGAGCTCTTAGCCTTATTCCTCTGTTGTTCAAGGAACATTAATGTCCTGATGAGACGACTTATGTTGACAATAAATAAAACATGAGAAAAATACTGTGGTTGTTATATTCAACCCACTATATATGCTACAAAGGTCAGGGTTATTGCCAACAGTGAAAAGAATGCCACACCTGATATATCTGTGCTGTTGCAATGACTTTCAGAATGGCTTTCTCTTTCTCTTTCACTGCAACCACATTAAATTATGCTGACTTTATGTAAACACTTGCATATTCACTCTAAAGAATAACATTACTTGAGTTTGCAACTTTATTCAAATGCTAAAACATACCGTTCTGCAGTCAGCAATGCTCTTATCCATGAGGAAGCCATTGCTGACTGGACACAGAAATAGGGATAAATGTAAAAGTGAAGTATTTTGTAATTATAATCAGTGCAGCGAGCTAGTTCCAACACTATCTCTCATTTCAGTACAGCATACTATAATCATAATCACTGGAGTGCAGCTAGCTCCAGCACTGTCCCCTCTCATTCCAGTGTGGTATGATGTAATCATAATTACCGGAGAACAACTAGCTCTAGCTTTCTTCATTGCCATTCCAGTGTATCATGTTGTAAACATTATCAGTGGAGTGCAGCTAGCTCCAGCACTGTCCCCTCTCATTCCAGTGTGGTGTGATGTAATCATAATTACCGGAGAACAACTAGCTCTAGCTTTCTTCATTGCCATTCCAGTGTATCATGTTGTAAACATTATCACTGGAGTGCAGCTAGCTCCAGCACTGTCCCTCTCATTCCAGTGTGGTGTGATGTAATCATAATTACCGGAGAACAACTAGCTCTAGCTTTCTTCATTGCCATTCCAGTGTATCATGTTGTAAACATTATCACTGGAGTGCAGCTAGCTCCAGCACTGTCCCCTCTCATTCCAGTGTGGTGTGATGTAATCATAATTACCGGAGAACAACTAGCTCTAGCTTTCTTCATTGCCATTCCAGTGTATCATGTTGTAAACATTATCACTGGAGTGCAGCTAGCTCCAGCACTGTCCCCTCCCATTCCAGTGTGGTGTGATGTAATCATAATTACCGGAGAACAACTAGCTCTAGCTTTCTTCATTGCCATTCCAGTGTATCATTTTGTAAACATTATCACTGGAGTGCAGCTAGCTCCAGCACTGTCCCCTCTCATTCCAGTGTGGTGTGATGTAATCATAATTACCGGAGAACAACTAGCTCTAGCTTTCTTCATTGCCATTCCAGTGTATCATTTTGTAAACATTATCACTGGAGTGCAGCTAGCTCCAGCACTGTCCCCTCTCATTCCAGTGTGGTGTGATGTAATCATAATTACCGGAGAACAACTAGCTCTAGCTTTCTTCATTGCCATTCCAGTGTATCATTTTGTAAACATTATCACTGGAGTGCAGCTAGCTCCAGCACTGTCCCCTCTCACTCCAGTGAGGTATGATGTAATCATAATTACCGGAGAACAGCTAGCTCTAGCTTTCTTCATTGCCATTCCAGTGTATCATGTTGTAAACATTATCACTGGAGTGCAGCTAGATCTAGCACGTCCCCCTCCCATTCCAGTGCAGTATGATGTAATCACAGTTTCTGGAGAACAACTAGCTCCAACACTCTTTACTGCCATTCAGTGCAGCATGTTGCAATCATACTCACTGGAGTGCAGCTAGCTCCAGCACTGTCCCCTCTCATTCCAGTGTGGTATGATGTAATCATAATTACCGGAGAACAACTAGCTCTAGCTTTCTTCATTGCCGTTCCAGTGTATCATGTTGTAAACATTATCACTGGAGTGCAGCTAGATCTAGCATGTCCCCTCCCATTCCAGTGCAGTATGATGTAATCACAGTTTCTGGAGAACAACTAGCTCCAACACTCTTTACTGCCATTCAGTGCAGCATGTTGCAATCATACTCACTGGAGTGCAGCTAGATCCAGCACTGTCCCCTCCCATTCCAGGGCAATATTATGCAGCTTCTTCCAACACTGTTCACTCCCATTCCAGTGCGGGATAGTGTAATTGCAGTCACTGGAGTGCAGCTATCACTGGCCTTCTCCACTCCCATGGCAGTGATGTAATATGTAATCAATGTTGTGAATGAGCTGGATCCAACACTGCCCTCTCCCATTCCAGTACAGCACGTTGCAATCATAATCACTGTGGAAAACTGCTGCAATAAGGAAGATGTGTGACCTGTGTCTGACACCTGCACGTGTCCTTCACTGTTCATATTCTCCTTGCTCCTGCATAGTGTATATCTTGTCCCTTCTGCAAAAGATGAAGGCTTGCATGTGTGATTGGCTTGCATCATGACCCTTTCTTGGTTGAGTTACTGCATGGTAATATCTGATGCACTGTGTGCACAGATTCTGTACTTTACACAACCCACCACTGGTTTCAGCATGACATTTGCTATATTGCATGTATTAATTTGCTCTTTGTGACTGCACATAATTCTGTTCCATGTTACCTGTTTGCCAGTGGCATAACTTCACATCTGATGTCCCCCTTTGCCAGGACTAACCTGTACTAGATTATGCATTCATGGTGGTGCTTGTCCATCTCTGTGGTTTGGTCAATTACTGACAATATTTTTTTGAAACACCTTTATTAAATTATCACTTAAGTCATAGGCAAATATACATTAAAGGAAATGAAAGGAAAACAAACCATGCTAATATTTTTCCATTTACATATCTAATACACCATATATTTGTTCTTTCTTTATATCCATCAGCAGTCCAACATTACATAAATTGTTAAGTTCTTGCATTCCCTTAAACCTCACTCTGCCTCCTGAACATTATTCTCAAAAGTCAAAGTAAAGTTTATTGTCAATCAGATATACACAGCAGTGCAAGCTGAATGAAATTACATTGCTTTGGTCCCTGTGCAAGACATAACAATGAACACTTAGTTTGAATGACAGTAAGACTAATGCACATGCAGTAATAATTAAAATATTAACAACACAATAAATTACCACAATTGTACAGGAAAACATTAGACAGTATTATACTAGTAGGTAATGGAAGACCATCCCCCGGCTTTACTATTCCTCCATGCAGAACTAGCTTAGTCCTGCACGGAGGCGGCCGTTTAGGAGCAGGACAGCAGCACGCTATGTATAATAATAAGGCACACTGCCTGAGCTCCTGGGCTTACATGGAGCGTGTAAGAGTGCAGGGGGCATGTCTGAGAGCAGAGCTCACAGAATATACATGTCTCCGCAATGAAGAACAGCAAAAAGGGGTCAGAAATGAGCGAGGCCGCTGACAGGTGTCCGCATATCCCCACCAACAGTCCCCATGTGTACAACAGCAACAAAAGCACACATAAATAAAATGAACAAACCGTTTTATTTTTCTTACAAATTGCATTAAAGCTAACCATAGGTGCGCGGGTGTGCCCACCACTTCGCTATGGTTAATGCAGCTTAAATGGCTGAAGAGGATAACAAGGAAGATATATGTAAATGAAGTAGCATAGCAATAGTGTAGTGGGCAGAGCATTTCCCTTATGAGTAGGCATTACTGGTTCGAGTCCCACTACAGCAGATTCCATTTTCCATGGCAAAGCACGTTATGAGTAATATTTATGTTGCATAAGCCACTAAATAACATATTTTTATGAACTGGAGTATTGCATTAAATGCACATGTGAGGTGTCAGTGTCGTAGTGAATAAGGCACTATTAAACAGGTTTAATCACCAATAAGCAGTAGTAAGCATATGTAAGCACTAGTAAGTGAGTGTAACCCCATTTGCGAGGCAGTAAGCAATGCCTACACTGGTTAATCAATTTTAAAGCTAACTCTCTGTAAGAAAATGTAATGGCAGGTTAACAGTGCTTACTGTCGCGCAAACCTGTGCACACCCACTTACAAATGCTCAAAAGTGCCTTAATCACTCTGTATCCAATGGCCCTTGTTCTGCCCATCAAGAAAATAAACAACCATGCAGGTCTCAAACCCAGGACCCTATACACTATAGTCAGCATAGTTAACTACCAAGCCATCATAGAAATGCAGAAGAATGAGGTATCAGCAAACAAGTCCTCACCATAGTAAAACCAAACTGAACCTGTGAAAGGAATCAGTATACAGTCATATGTTCCATAACCCTCTACATAACATAAATATGTGAACTGGAGTACAGCAGTAAGCCCAGAAGTGAGGTGTACTTGTAATAGAGTGTTGAAGTCCCCAGTAAAACATAAGGACCCCATAGAATGTACGTACACATTAATTGTGGATGTCAGGCAGATATATAAGATGCAATGAATAAGAAATCAATGCCAAAAGGGAAATATAATGCAAAGTCTAATGTAAGCAATGCTAAGCATTGCACAGGCCAGCTTAGGAGGTGTAAGCAATGTGTAGACCAGCTAACTCATTGTGCCCAGTGGTATACACCTTTAAACAATGCCAACCTTAGGTAAGCAGGTTTGCCCATAGCTTAGCCTTTTCAAAACCAGCCAATCACGGAAAAGTGTGGGAAATCGGCCCTACATAAACCCAAGAGGCAGGAATACATCTCATAACTGGTTGTAGCTTCCCCTTGCAGGCACTATGGCAGTAAGGGGAGAAGGTGTTCATTTTGGTGCATCCAGGAGTCCAAGGTCATGGCAGGACTCCTAGTTAAAGACCATGATCAGAGACTGCTGCAGGGCCAGTATAAGGGCTCCTAATATAAGGCGGAGGCCTGGGACCATCTCAACCATGACCTCACCAGTCCCACTGGCATACCCCAAACCGGTTAGCAGGTCAGGCACGACTATGCCGACCTGAAGCGGCGTAAGGGGGACGTCTTGGAGGAGTGGCTCCAAGAGGCTAGAGCAGCAGGGGATGTTCCAGGCATGTGTATCACCCCAGTATGTGTGTAATAATTGCCAGCTCAGGTATATCATGGATAGGAATGGCTAAATATTCCTCTTATGTCCCCTACAACTGCAATGGAGTGGGCCATGAACCAGGAGGCCCACATCAGTCGCCTGGCAGGGTTGCGACGTGAGGCAGGTCAGTAATACTCAAGCATTTACTGTCATAGGAAATAAAAATAAAAGTAGTAGTAAATTACTTGCTTGCATAAAACCTGTATTGTTCAAGACAAGTACTGCATACACTAGAGAATATGGCAGGAAGAGTCTCATATTGTTTGTAAGTCAATAAAAGTGTAATAGCCTGACAAAACAGGTCTTACTGCTGGACTGCATGTGTATATCCTGGTATCATACAGTAATGTAGATATGCAATCATGTAATAGTACTGTAGTATTAAGCACTGTTACCTACACCGTGCACCATAAATTGAATGTGTAGGAATGCCTGTATATGACAGGTGTATCCCCCAGAGGCCATTTAGTACAACTTAGAGACACATAGACAGTAAAAAGGGAAAATGCAGACAACAAAAACCGAATAGCACATGCAACTTTGATGTGAACTGTTGCTTTTTTTAGCACACACAGCCACGGTTCGAATCCTGCCAGTGGTAGTAGTCTGCATACAGAATCATACCCCACAACTGCACAGATATGTCCAGAATGTCTATTAAAGTGGCCCATATCTGTTGCCTATCAACCTGTCCCCCTGGAAAATCAGTGGGATGTTCCCAGATGTATAGGCAGCAAACAGGAAATATAACTGATTGACACACAGCTATGAGAACAAAGCTGGCACACTAGCAACTCCCCAATGCCTTATGTGACTAAGAAGCCACATATGGCCCATTTACACCCCAACTTGTCAAGCTTTGGTCAGAGTGTGTACAGTAACAGAGTGAGATGTATGTTCATACTAGCAATGTGGAATCTGGTACTGTGTGCGGGAACATTCAGGTAGTGCTAATAAACAATCCTCCCACAGGTCTGTCAGATACCAACACTGTGCCCAGAAATACAAGAATGATATGCAGTTGCTCTGAATAATGAGGTATTACACATCACTGTCACTCACACTGTCCAACAACATATAACTGTCTAGGAAATCTGTATATGAGTGTTATAATACAAGGTCAGAATGTAAAAGCACAGGGGATTAATAAGACAGAAAGCAGATAGGAGATATACAGCAATATCTATATAGCAGACACAACTGTAATGGACAGTGTTTAAGTTGTAGCAGACACAGCCATGGTCTGAATCGTGGGAGAGGAATTAGGCTGCATACATATTCATACCCCACAACTGTACAGATGAGGCCAGAATGTCCAGTATATGTGCACATATCTGCTTCCTCTCTCCCTGTCCCCCTGGTAAGTCTGTGGGATGATCCCAGATGTTCAGCCAGCAAACAGGGAATCCAAGTGATTGTCAAACATCATGAGAACACACCTGTCACTGTAGCAACTCCCGAAACTGTTAGGAGAGTAATATTACAAATATGCCCTATCTATACTCCCATGTTATCAAGCTGTGACCAGAGTGTGTATAGTAACATAGTGAGATATATGTGCATAATACTGATGTGTAATCCAGAACATTGTGTGGCAACAGTCAGGTAGTGCTAACAACCATTGCTCCCACAGGTGCATTGGATATGAACACTGTGCTGAGAAATATAGACCATTATAACCTGTACTGGTACAGTTCACTCTGGTATTGTAGGGAATTGTGAGTGTTGCAGTTTCTCTGAATAATAAAGTATCACTGGTCACTGTCACCCACACTGTGCTACATAATATAACTGTGTAGGAAAGCATATATATGTGTGTGTGTCAGGTCACTAAAGGTGGAAGAGGGCAACATTCTAGATATGTCCCAGCACACCAGCATGTGGTCAACACATGGTCAGAGTCTGTGCAGAAAGAGTTGGATAGCTATGTGCAAAACAGCAACCCAGAATCTGGGACTATGTGTAGAAACAGTTAGTCAGTGTTAACAAGCATTCCCTCCACAGGTATACCAGGCAAGAGGTGTATACTGCAGGTAAAACCAGTTCATGTGTAATGATGATGACAGCCATATCACTGTCCAAACTAAGGCTATAGGGTAGTGTAGTAAGACATGTAAGGTACAGACAACAGCACTGACTAGAAAAGTAATGTAGGCTACAGGATTATACTAGTTGTTAATTGACATCTTTCTCTCCCCCCACCATATCTCCAACAATAATCAACATACCCAACCCAACTGGTATGTAATGACTCTGATAATGTCCAATTGTTTGATAAATATTTTAATGGTTCCCATGCATGTGCTATATTGAATTATCCCACCATTGGTGACATGGTGCCATCAGCGTACCTGCATGCTGTTCGTATTACCACTGTGGTCCCATATAGGCATGTGTTCTGTTTGCTATGCAACTGTTCCGTATCTGATGTCTGGGTTAATGGAAATATCTATGCATGCTGTTATACCTAACCCTGGATTGTGTTGACTATTACTAACCCATATATGATGATGAAATCAAAACACTATAGCACGCTTGGGAAGGCTGGTCCCAGCGGACATACCTGTCCCACCTCAGCTGGCCATGATACCTAGCACCAGCATGTCAGGAGCCCAACCCCAGACCTCCCTGTCCATTGGTCCTGCACCACCTTCAGGTGGAACCACCTCAAGGGATGGGTCTTGCATCCCGGGAGTGGGCACAGATAGGCAGCTGTCACCCGTCGCCAGTTCGGGGCCGTGGTGCGTAGAGCAATCGACCAGCAGGTTGGTGATCTTCTAAGCCAGCTCGAGGGCTGCATGTTGTGCTTAAAGAGTCAGCCTGGCTCTGCAACTCAGCCCCCAGCACAGCCAACTTTGGGGCTGTGAAGGTGCAGTGGTGACTGCCCATAGGTGGGGATCTCAGTGCCACTGTTACCACTAGAGGGCTTGTGGGCTTCCAATATCCTATCACCCCTCCCCATCAAAGTGTTTATCCCCCACATGTGACATATACCACCCCTGCATGTGTCTTGTTTGTCTTGTCTGTTAACCTACCCAACCTACCTTCCCAAATATACCTACAACCCCTCCCCAACATCCCACTCTCCCCTGGAAAAAAAAAGGGGTCAATCTGTTCCCACAAAAAAATCACACCCCATACATAGCTGTCCATTTCACACACATGTCCACTGGACACATGTAATCTCGTCTAATTGGCATCATAACTTATTATTATTGTCCTCACCCCTCTCCCAGGGGTTTGAGTGCCCAAATCTACATCCAAATTCAGTGTATATGCACAGCTGTTGCTGTAGAAGAAATGGGCAGCTATGGACCTTCCCTACACCCTTCGTACACATCCCTGGCTATTTTCCCTACTGTCTTTCCCTCTTTGTGCCCCTTTTTTCACCACTTTCCTATCAACCCCTTTTTCTTTTCTCTTAAAGAAATTAACACGGGGTAAGTGGGAATAAGCATGTTTAAGCAGCAGTAAGTGGGTTTAAGCCTGTTTAGGCAGGGATAAGCAATGCCTACACAGGTTAAGCAATACAGAAGCTAACAGAGTATAAGAAACTGTAACCAGAAGTTAGCAGTGCTTACTTCCACGCAAACATACTTAAAACTGTTTTAAAGTGCCTTAATCACTATGTATCTAATGGCCCGTGTTCTGCCCAGCAACAAAATAAACAGCCTCTGCAAGGCTCAAACCCAGGACCCGACACAACATAGACAAAGGGTTATGCCAGATATACATAACCCTAATGTCTTCAAAAACATATCATCCAGCCCAGTCATTAAACAGTTCAGAGAATGTATTCCAACATTTAGATGTATGTGTGTGTGTAACTATATTAATATCTAAACAGATACAACATATCTATATAAATATATATATATATATATATATATATATATATATATATATATATATATATATACATATATATAGAAATATATATGACCCTATATACGCTATAGATATGTATGTCTACATCTATACATCTAGATATATACGGCAGGTTATATATATGTCAGCAGATATATATATATATATATATATATATATATATATATATATATATATATATATATATATATATACATATATATATATATATATATATATATATATATATATATATATATATATATATATATATATAGGTATATACGGACATACATCTGTAGATAACAACGGGGAAATAACAAAAACATATGTGTTCACACGCAACGTTAATGGGGTTGGGAGGGCCCAATCAATGTACGCCTTGTACGAATAGGTATACCCCCCCCCACAGCCAAACACATCCACCCTGCAGTACACTACCAAGTGTTGCAGACCCCATAACCAGGACCAGACATAGCATGGGCATCCCTAGGATACATATACACAGACACATCTATGCAGATACAGATATACATATATATATATATATATATATATATATATATATATATATATATATATATATTATATATGTAACATATGTAGCATATGTAGTAAGTGCACACAATATGGAACAGCCACTATTCGTACAGTTACCAACTTACCAACTGGAAACTGTAAGAGCCACCCATACAAATAACATTCATTGCCTGCAACATATACCCACAGATATATCAAAGGCTATAACACCACACACAGGTTTGCATAAATGAGAAACTTTTACTTGTGTACTATTACAGTTGTATATGCCATGTCATATATCTGTTTAGACATGGACATCCATATCAACTGAGTAAAGCAACTGTGAAACAGGTATACTAATACAGTATTCTGGAAATGTTAACAAATGTTGCTGTCCAGGCCAAGGCCATCAAGTAGTACAATAGTAAAGACAGATTGGGCCAGAGGATACCAAACAATCAATGGTAAGTAATGCAGGTGTATAGTTCAGCAGCCTCTATCTACACTCTGTAGACAATCCCTAGGGGTAAAGACCTCAGTTGACACACTGGGATGTAACTGTTACATAACAATGCACAACTGACACCATCACAAGCACACTGACAAACAGAGCAGTCTGTATGGCATAGCAGGCTGTACAGGCATGCCACAGCACAGAGTAACATACACCTGTGTGTATGTGCATCACCACAACCAATATGAACACAGCCACAGCTACATATGGCATGCTAGCATATTATTACACTATATGGACTATCTGTTCAACACCAACATCATATGTGCCACCCACACACTAACCGTACATATACTGGGCCATTACACAGTGTGGTCCGCTGCCTGTCTGTGGTATGGGACATGTGCGTGTATTGCCCTACAAACATGTAAGCTGATAGAGTAACAGACAGTGGAGCTGCATGTAACATCAGATAGAACAGGACCAAGAACAATGACATCTACCACAGTCTGTACACAGGCCAACATACATATTAACAATACACATACTGCTGACAATCACCATAAGTACACAGAGCCCAGTACTGTACACACAACCACAGAATTCCCTGATTATGTCAGCAAATATATCCCCTACTATACATTATATGTGTAGCAGTCTGACATCTCACTGGCTTGTTTACAGATATGATGTCATTAATTATGGTGTACAGTACATATGCAGTAAGGGGTGCATATGTACTGTACAAAGGTTGTCAGGGTTGTGGCTTGAGGCACATACACAGGGCCAATAGTGACATGTTGCTGTGATAACCTCATACAGTTACTGTTGTAACAGGGTGTGTTGCACCATATGTCCTATGAGGGATATGAAGTCAGTAACTCCCACGGCTGTCACCATCAACAGACTGCAATCCTTACACTACCTTCTGCAGTTCACAGATAGGTGCTCAGTGGGTAACACCTGAAACAAAAGGCACCACACACTGGCCAGTCTGCAGATGGCACTATAGATGGGTGTTCCCTCATTAACATAGCACTGACATGACAGGTACGTAAACATATAGGACAGCCATATCCACACACACCCTGTTAAACCAACACTACTCCAAATGCAGTATAGCAGCACTTACAGTCTGTAGTCAGGTCAGGCACATCCCCCTCCTTTGTGTTGGCCTGCTTCCACAGTGTATGTTGTTAGAGGTACACCCCAATGCATCTGAGATACTGTTTGCCAAACAACAGATCGAGTTCCTGCTCACAGTGAATGAAAGGCCCAACAGCAACATGATGTTCCGAGATATTGGTGTGTGTTTCCATGCAATTGGCTATGGGAATGTTACCACAGCTGTTCCACATGCAATCAGCTAGAGGAGGGCTGCAATTCGTGCAGAGACCATCAGCTGATCCTGAGCATCACTTCAAATACACATGCTGCTGCCTAAGCAAAGCAGGTGTAAGTCTCCACATCCACCAGAGAGGGAGTAAGAGGGGCAGACAGAGGCACAGAAAAGCCAGGGAGGGGTGGGAGAGTAAAACTTACACATGTCTGTGTCACACACCTACCAGTACAGGGTATCAAAACCCCGATGACTATGCAGTGCTATCACATGTCCATGCAGTTATTAGATGTGCCACATACGTTACATGATGGGGAGCCGCAGAATGTATATGTGATGGTGAGCGACATCTGCAACAGGGATATTGTAGCGATGTGGTAGGTGTAGTACCTGTGCCTGCCCACATGAACAGGTGTCAGTGTCAACACAGCCACATTCTCACAGGGATGCACACACATTGCCACACTTGGCAGGGCCAGGAATACAATTCATCACTAGAGAGATTGCCACAACACATTACTGTGCAGGTATCACATGCACCACAGGGGTCATACAAAGGTTATATGGGCAAAGGGTATGGGGAGGTGTCTGACATCAGACAGCATGCTTCAGTATGCCAGTGGGGGTTGTAGTGAGTGTGAATGTGATCATACGCATCATGCAACACACACACACACACACACACACACACACACACACACACACACACACGTGCATGCAGTACCAGTACTGACATGCATTCACGGGTGTGTAGTGGTCAGCTGTGCCAGACAGCTATACAAGGCTAGGTGATGGGTATACTTTGGCAGCAGGTCACATGACAGTGGTCTGCATTGTGGCTTAGGGATGTAGTTTCTGGAGTTGCCCACACAGGTGGGTATTGTAATCACCATCCAGTCACCTGGGTGACTATTGCATGTGACCAATGCTGTGCATTGCTTGCCATGTATGTGTTCCTTCGTCCATGACATGGGCAGTGTCTGTGATGTGCACACCTCCCACACTAAAGTACGCTAGCCTGTTTATAGCATTTACAGTGTTTTCTGTGTGTTTTTCTGCTGTTTCCTGAAAAAAACAAAAAAAATATTCCCTTTTCCCACCTTTGCTGAACTAGATTAGTCCAGATTTCAGGTTTTGCTGAATTCCGGACTGTGGTATAGTTTCCTGCGTTGCCCATATCCTTACTTGGATTCTCTGCTCACCAGTGAGAGTGGGGATCTTTGAGCAGCTTATCTGTCCCTGGAGGAGTGGTCTCAGCCCTGAAACTAGTAGCTTATTGACAGTTTTGGGTCAATTCATATCTCTTTCAGTTTCCCTGCTTTAAAACCCGCATTTGCGCAGTTTTGCATGATTTTGCGCATAGCTCTGCTCTTCACTTTTTCCCTTAGAACTGTTCTAAATCTCAAAGTAAACACTCTATTTTCATTCTAAAGCCCGGCAGTTGCTCGTATAAGTAATCTTATAAGTAAGCACTAATAAACTAAAGCACTACACCCTCTTATACACCCTATTGGTCCTTTTTGATCAGTCAAAAAGTAGTTCCTTATACTATTCTGGCATGTCCAAAAGTCAGTTTCGGGTTTACTCTCTAGTCCAGCTGGTAAATCTGGGAATCTTGAGGCAATGTTACAACTGCCTTACGTACACAGACCACCCTCTCCTCCTCCCAACAAGCTCAAATATATGTGAGAGATGCAACTATATAGCCAAACTGGAGGCTGAGCACTCTCAACCCAGTACTGGCGCAGTCAGTCAGTCAGGAGGAGAAGGTAACCACACACACCACAAATCCAGTCTCACATAGACCTATCGCAACAGCAAACCAAACACATAAACACACAAAAACATACTCGGAGGCTCTTAATAAAAATATGCCCAAGCAGCAGAGACCTCCAAAGCAGACATCCAAGCAACCGCTACCCCACAACAATACCTACGTATCACATAGTTCACAAAGTCAGTGTGCCACACAGTCACAGCCCTTAAGGCTAAACAACACACCTAATACACTTGTAATAGGTGACTCTATTGTCAGACACACTGACGTCCCACTCACCAGGCTGAACAAGAAGAAGGTCACTGAAAGCTGCCTGTCAGGTGCCAGGATCCGCCACATAACACAAGCATTCAGGTTACTCCAAAGCAAGTACAAATATGACTCCGTCATTGTCCATGTTGGTGTGAATAACCTGAGACGTACCTCCCTGGACTACATGAAAAGAGACATAGAGGAGCTCTCTGATCATGTAGCCCAGGCCGGTATGACCCTGACCTTGAGTAGCATCTTACCCTCACCAAGAATTATGCCACAGTATGAAGATAAAATGATCAATTTTAACAATTGGCAAAAGTATTGGTGTCATTCAAAGGGGATCCAGTGTCTGTCAGCCTGGGATGACATGCTTGACAAGCCATGTTGCATCACTAGGGATGGCTTGCACCTGTCACCCCTGGGCTTTCAAATACTGGCTAAGGCTCTTGCCACCCCCATAGTGCCTTTTTTAGGCAAGGCTCAAAAGACAAACCCACCTCCATAGACAACACAAGGAAAAAAAAACTAAGGGTAATGCTGCTCAACGCCAGAAGTCTAAACCTCAAGATGCATGCACTCGAGGCTCTCCTCAGTATGGAGAATATTGATATCTGTGCAGTAACAGAAACCTGGTTCAAGGCTCCCAAGAGCACCCCAGCACTACCAGGTTATACCTCATACCATGCTTTTCTGCCCCAAAACTCGGACTGAACCACAAAAGGAGGGGGAGTATCCATATTCATCAAAGATACCCACACCTCCAGGTTAGTGGCACTGCACGAAGCATCGGAGACCATCCATGTGCAACTAACAGTGGGCAAAACTGCCTTTCAGTTTGTAGCCTGCTACAGACCACCCTCCCAAACTCAGGAACCCCACTTGGCTTTCCTGAGAACACTGGAGAATATGAAGGTCTCTTCAAACACCATTATATTGAGTGACTTCAACTACCCAAACATAGACTGGGAGCACTACTCAAGCCCCAACACCCACGCCCAATGGTTCCTAGAATTTATAAACTCGAATGCTATGGAACAACTGGTCACCACTCCCACAAGAGGGGAAAACATATTGGACCTGATCATCACCAACATAGGGACTCTATGTTCCATACCAGAGGTATACCCCTCATTGGTAAGATCTGACCATAAATTAATCTCACTGGACATCCATATCCCGTCCCCACCCCCAGCCAAGGAAACCACGGTGAAGAACTTCTCAAAAGCAAACTTCACACTTCTCAAAACTGAGGTGGAATCCTTCAAAGCCCCCGGGCCAGTGGAAAATACAGCCCAAACCGCAGAAGCCTTTACAAACGCATTCTATGGACACCTACAGGAATGCATGGATCGTGCTATCCCAAATAAAACCAAGACTCAATCCTCCAAAGGCAGGAGACCTGTCTGGTGGACCCCAGCCATAAATAATCTATACAACAGAAGGAGGAAGCTACTACATGATAGAGCAAAATTCCAAAAAGGGAAGGCATCTCTGATCAGTACTAGCAAGAAACTACGATCCCTCATAAAATCATCTAAGGCCAGCTTCAAAAGAAAAATTGCACAAGATGCTAAAGATAATCACAAGGCCTTCTTTAGTTATGTCAGGAACCTGGGTGGCAACTCCCAGATATGCTCTGAGTTAGTGCAAAATGACAAAAAATACACTGAAGCCACAGACATTGCCAACATCCTGGCAGACAGGTTCAGTGCAAACTTTTCCCCCCTTCCCCTCCAAAAGAGCAAATGTCTATCCCAACAGAGTGTAGCCTCCCTGACATCAAAGATGCACAGGTGAGAGCTGCCCTCTCCAAAGCAAAAAACACAGCATCAATGGGACCGGATGGTGTCCTGGGCTGCATCTTACATGAGCTTCAAGAAGAACTGAACCCTCACATAAAGTCACTGTTCAATCTCAGCCTTACTACAGGATATGTACCCAAGGAATGGCATACAGCAACAGTGGTCCCACTCCACAAAGGTGGTGCCACAACGGACCCTAGAAACTATTGCCCTATAAGCCTGACTAGCCTGGTCTGCAAAGCTATGGAGCGTATCATCATGGAACCCATAAATAAAGACATTGGGAACCTCCAAACACTGGATCCTACCCAATTTGGCTTTGTTAAGGTCAGAGCTTGCCTCTTGAACATGGTCGACCTCTTTGAAACAGTCACCAAGGCCATAGATGAAGGTAAGGTAGTCCACATAGCTTACCTGGACCTTGCAAAAGCCTTCGACACAATACCCCACTTGGGCATCATAAATAAGCTCACCAGCTTAAATATCAACCCCTATGTCACAAGATGGGTTGCAAACTGGCTCAGGGATAGAACCCACATGGTCAGAATTGCAGGTGCCATGTCAGACTCTAAACCAATTACAAGTGGTGTCCCACAAGGCTCAGTCCTGGGACCTCTCTTGTTCGGTATATATTTCTCTGAGGTACAGGCTAACATGGGAGGACTATGGCTGACCAAGTTTGCAGATGACTGCAAACTGGGTGCCATAATCGACTCGCCGACTGACACAAGCATCCTCCAAAAGGGTCTCACAGAGACAGATAACTGGTGCCAGAGCCATGGCCTAAAGCTAAATGCCAAAAAGTGCATAGTCATCCCCTTTGGGAAAAACAAAGTGCCCACAAATTACCACATAAGTGGTAATCCATTAAGTACGGAAGAAGTAATTAGGGATTTGGGGACCCAAGCAATCTCTACTTTGACAATCACGTTGCCAAAGTGGTTAGAAAGACCTTCTATATAGCCCACCTTATCATGAAAGGGTTCACATCTAGATCAAGAGAGGTCATTGTGCCCCTCTACTCATCACTCATCAGGCCCATAATTGAATACAATGCCCCATTCGGGATGTACCATACCCGACACCTGCAGCAACTGGAAAGACCCCCAAAAGTACCTCACCAAGAGGATCAAGGGACTCAAACAGATGCCCTACGCAGTTAGGCTAAAGAAACTCCAGCTCTACTCAGTTGCTTACCACCTACTCAGAGGTGATCTGTGCCTGACGTATAAAGCCATGTCCAACCCAGAATTAATGGACATGCTCCACCTCAGGAAATCTAAATCCCTTAGAGCTACACACTCCAGGGACTTAAACCTCAGCACAGAAATAAATAGGACATGCTGGAGGGACAGATTCATATCCCAGAGGCTTCCTTCTCTCTGGAACAAAATCCCAATCCATGTTAGGCAGAGCCCTTCAATGACCCTCTTCAAGAGAAATCTTGATGAGTGGATGAGAGATTGTAGGTTTACCCCTGGGATCTCTTATGTGTCCCTACTAGACAGAGGCACAGTAAACTAACCTTAAAAGGGCTATCTTATGTGACCTACTATACAAAGGCACAGTCAACTAATCTAAAAGGGTGGCAAAAGCCAAACACACTCTGGCTAGGCTTATAAATGCCCTAGGGCAGATAGCCTAGTATCAACCTATGAACCTATAAACATGCATGTAGAGTGACATGTGAAACTGTACCTGGGATGTCTAGCCCATGTTGTGTACACAGATTATCATCAGATGTGCCAGTCCTGGCCTCATGTGGTGGGAAGTGGTAATGGACAGCAGGTTTATCCTGCACCTACATTGATAGCATGC
Organism: Protopterus annectens; assembly: GCF_019279795.1. Taxonomy (NCBI): domain Eukaryota; kingdom Metazoa; phylum Chordata; order Ceratodontiformes; family Protopteridae; genus Protopterus; species Protopterus annectens. The sequence goes on along the minus strand of NC_056748.1, from coordinate 516,022,546 downwards.
TAACGGTATTCCATGGTGTCAGTGGCATCTGTCCATACAGGGCATGTTTTCAGGCATGGTATGTCCTTTGTGGTTCACATCTGATGGCACCACAGGTGTTGCAGGTGTCCAGTGGGGAACATGGGGAAGGAGCACTGTTGGCATGTACGTGCCTATTAAACATATGAACAGGGTGCCATGCCCTCTGTAGCCTACTGCAATCACTACTACTACTACTGCAATCACTCCATAGTTACTATCAGTGGGCAATATGCACTGTACTACCAACATAATCGCTGTTGCCTAGGCAAGTGCACATGTGTGTGTGTATGGAACATGGGTTGGGAGTGTTCCCAGGGTAATACTAGGGTTGCTAACTTTGTTTGCCTGGCCTTGATGTCACATGTATAGGTATGGATTTGCACCCCAGCCACTTGGCTATTTCACATCTGTTATCCCTGTATGGTGGACATTGTGATATATACTAGGGCGACCATATAAGAAATTTGCAAAACCCACTCCACATTGGGCCCAGATGTTACACACTCACCTCCACACAGTATACGATTTACAAACACAGACACCTGTCATGTCTGGGATTAGAACTCCAGACCAGAACTCCTACCTAACTAGTTTATTACACTACAGCACTATGCAGTTATAGGATGCACCAAGGAGATTACTGGAATAGTTTTTCCCCAAAGGTGCATTTCACATTGGATGATATCAGCAGGATTGCCAAAGTAGGGCATTGAAATTGCAGTGAGTGTGGCTAGGCTAAAATGCATTGCTCCCTACACAGACATTGAAACACACCAAAGCATCCACAACTGACATGTGTGGGTATAGAACCCCCAACAGAGGTCTATATCACACTATAGCATGAAGCTGCTATAGGGCGCACTATGGAGATTACTGGAGAATACTTTCCCCAAAGGTATATTTTACATTGGATGACATAAACAGGATTGCCAAAATAGGGCATTGGAACTGTAGTGAGTGTGGCTAGGCTAAAATGCATTGCTCCCTACACAGACATTGAAACACACACAAAACATCCACGATTGACATGTGTGGGTACAGAACTCCTAACAGAGGTCTATATCAGACTAGAGCAGTACACAGTTATGCCACTCACTATGGAGATTACCAGGTTGCATCCTTCCCAGATTTGTATTTCTAGGTGGATGCCATCAGCAGCCTTTCCAATGTAGAGCATTCGAATTGCATGGAGTGTGACTCCCCTAAAAAGCATTGGTCTCTACACAGACAGAGTCGGACAGACACACACACACTTGCAGTCTGGGATTAGAACTCCTGCCTAATTGATTTATCATGCTACAGCAGTACACAGTTAGAAGACGTGCTATGGAGATTACTGGGCTACAATCTTCTCAGAGATGTATTTCTAGGTGGATGACATCAGCAGCCTTGCCAAAATAGAGCATTTGAATTGTAGGGAGTGTGACTACCCTAAAAAGCATTGCTCTCTACACAGACAGACACACACTTGCCAAGTCTGGGATTAGAATTCCTACTTAACTAATTTACCACACTACAGCAGTATGCAGTTACGGCACATGCTATGGAAATTACTGGGCTACAACCGCCCGAAGAGTTGTATTTCTTGTTGGATGACATCAGCAGCCTTACCAAAGTACAGCATTTCAATTGTAGGGAGGATGACTACCCTAGTAAGCATTGCTCTCTATACAGACAGACACACACACACACACACACACACACACACACACACACACACACACACACACACACACACACACACACACAGTTGCCATGTCAGGGATTTGAACTACTCCCTAACTAGTTTATCACACTAGAGCAGTACACAGTTATGGGACGCACCACAGAGATTACTGGGCTACAATTCTCCCAAAGGTGTATTTCACAGTGGATGACCTCAGCAGGCTTGTCATAGTAGGGCTATGGGTTGGGCAGTGTGTGTGCATGGGCCATAACCCATGCATCTAGAGGTTGACACACCACATGCGGGCACACACAGGGTCATATTTCCCAGGTACGTGTATACAGCTGCTATATGACTACTTCCTTGTACAGTCATGTTGCACAGCTGGCACGTGCACCACATAGTCTATAATGCTGACAGATACCAGTGGCTAGTATTTGCAGTGAGTGACATCTGTACCTCATGTGGTTGTGGCCCTTTGGCTGTGTGCTGGGTGAGACAGACCTGGATGGCTCCTTGTCACAGTCCCTCTTCCACACATCTATGTACATCTACCTTTGGCATATTATAGTGTGTTGTCCTTACATATATGTCTGTATTCCTATCCACTGTGTGTAAAGCATAAGTGGTGCATACTGAGGCATGTCTGCACTAACATCTTTGACTGCCAGATATGTCTGGTCCACTGGTATTTGCAGACATGGTCTTCATGTTTTTAAGTGTGTGAGCATGCCCAGTATGACTATTCAGTATGTTTTTGACTGACATTGCCTTCATTTCTCTAAGTGTGTGAGCATGCCCAATACGCCCATCTGTATTGAATGTGTGGATCGATTCCAGGTAGTTTGTACTGCAGTGCTGACCTTTGTGCTGTAAACCTACAGGTAGCATGCTGTTTCTGCAGGGTATCCGTTGATCATTTGGCATTGACTGTTACTACATTTTTGCATAGGATGGGGGGGGCACACCTGACTATTTCTACATTTCTACACAGGACTGTGGGACACACTTGTCTGTTATTACATTACTACGTAGGATGAGGGGGCACATCTGACTATTTCTGCATTTCTACACAGGATTGGGGGGGCACACCTGACTGTTATTACATTACTACATTGGATGCGGAGGCACACCTGATGTACACATTTGCTATGACTGTATTGGTATGTCAGGTACTCCATTTTATTCTGTAGTCTTACCTATCATGCTGACTAGAGGCATACCAGTGTACTACAGATCTTAGACTTTATTTACCTACATATTAGTTTCTGACTTCCTACCCTTCAGAACTGATGTCCCACTGCCGGACCTGCTGTAGTCTGTCTGTGTAGGCCTGGGGGGAGGTTACCCATAGGCCTTATTCAGAGGCCATAGCACAACCTTTGTTTGTGTTTGTCTACACCTGTTCTGCTGGCTGTGACTGTTGTTGGGTAAGTGAACCCCCCCCCTGACTGGCATGTGCGAGTTACTTACCTTGTGGGTGTCCCAATATTGAGGGTGGTGCTGCAGGGCTGCCTATGTTGGATGCACATGCTACACTCCCTACACGTGGTTCAGCACAGGTAGTGTAATGTTTGGCATCCCTTTTACTGTATGTGAGAGTCAGAGAGAGGTGTTATTCCCTTGGTCCCTCCAGTGTCAGTGAATGTGCTATGTGTTGCCTGTTTGCCAAGGCCAGGGCATACTGGGCATGCCTCCTTCTGCCTACTGGGGCAGGCTCAGGTTGTTCCTCCTCCAAGTCACTCTGTGCCTGTGCAGGCCTTGGCAATGGTGAGGGGCTGTGTGGCCCTGCCCCGTGCTGTTCCTGCTGCAGCTGTTTCCACAGGATCATATTGTGTAGCATGGCACATACAAGGACAATTTGGGTACATGTTGCTGGTGAGTATGGCAAGGCTCCACCGGATGTGTCCAGGCACCAGAACCATGACTTGAGCATCCCAAACACATGCTCTACTATAATTCTGGTCTGTGTGCGTGCCTCATTATGGAGTTCTTGTTCGGGTGTATGTGCATTTCTGATGGATGTCATCAGCCACGACTCCAGTGTGTATTGAGCATCCCCCACTAAGTGACCGTGAGGGATGTCCCCAATGGCAAGTCTGTGGTACAGCTGTGTCAGATGCCAGATGTGGGAATCATGATAGCTTCAAGGGCAGCCAACACACACATTCATTATTATGCCCTGGGCCTCGCACATGACCTGGCAGTTGATGGAGGAGAAGCCCTTGCAATTGATGTAGACCCTACCCCACTCACTGGGTGATGCTTTGATGCATATGTGCGTGCAGTCTATAGTGCCCACTACCTCTGGGTATTCTGCTACTTGGTGGAACAGTTGCATATTGCTGGCCAACACCTCATGGGTGTTGGGGAAATATATGTGCTCACCGACATGTGTTGACATGGCATCCAGGAACTGGTGGAGTACCCTGGATGCTGATGCCTGTGAGATTCCCATCATATCCCCAGTTGGCCTTTGGAAGGTACCTGTAGCTAGTATTCTTAGGTGTACACATACCTTGGTATCCACTGGGATGGGTTCCCCTCTGTTATTTCTGTGTGTGAGGCATGGCCGGCACAGCTCAACAGTCTGCTGTAGGAGGTCCCTGTCCATCCTATAGCACTCCACTATCTCCAGCTCATGTAGCCCCTGGTAGGTTACCCTGGGTCTGTACACTCTTCTCTGTCTCCTCACTGTGGGTTGGTTGACATCATTCACATCCTCACCACCCTCAGCCTCTTCCACAAGTTGTTGTATGATAGCTATTGCATCCCCTATCATTTTCCTGTTGTGTGTGTTAAAAGTTCCCCACTTGTTTACACCGGTGGTGTTGACTGTGGGAAAAACCAGAGGGAAAGGTGTTTGCATAGTTTATAGTAGTGTTCTGGGCTGGGCTGGTCTGCTGCCTGTGTAATTGGCTGTTTCTGATACATTTCACCTGCCAGCTATCTTAGTTCTCCTTGATTACCTTCCTACTGCTGTTTTCCTTTCCCATTGCCTTCCTGTTTAAGCCCAGGGGCGCGCCACACAAACAAAGTGCTCAAATGTGCACAGTGCTGCTATTTCCTGGTTTAACTTTATGTTTCTTCCTTTAAAACCCAGTGAGTGGCATGCTTAGGCAATGTAAAGAGTGCTAGGCAGGTTTAGACACACCCCCTAGCTTAGCTGTGCTAAGCTAGGAGCAAACCCAAGCCACAGGGCTCCAATATGCTTACAGTATGCCTGACACACCCCATATGATGTCACCTAACTCCCAGGCTTGCACCAAGCTATTCCTACCCTTATACTCCTGGGACCTGACTAGCATGCTGGGGAAAACTGGGATTCACTATCGTTCCCCTCATTTGCATAGGATTGCCTGCTAATGCATAGTTACATGTCTCACACTGAGCCTCCCCCCTTAGCAACCACTACTCACTGGCCATGTTGTCTTCTGCCTGCCATTGACTTGCATGGCAGAATAGTGATTTTAGTTAGAATGCTTATTTTAGGTCTATTTTATTATTTTCCCCCCGATCCTGTTTGCGTGCTGCTGCCCTACACTTAAACAGCCGAGATTGGCTAAAAAAAATAAAAGTTGATTTTTTTATTTTTCTGCCTGTTTGCAATGTCAATGGCCTTATACTTGGCCATTGGCATGCTTACTAACTGATATGCAGCCTTTATTTGGAGCTGTCACAGCTCCATTTTGGAGTTTGCAGAAATGTACTCAGTTACTAACCGAGTAAATTTCTGCAGATTGCACTAGTCCTGCACGGCTGGTTGCAAGCTTCCTGGATCGCAAAATCACCTCATTTGCATGGATTTCTCCTGCAAATAGGGTGATTTGCATACAGGGGCTTAGCCCATGCAGGACTAGTGCAGGAGCACTTGTGCATGCCCCTGCAGGTTGTTCTTGGATCGCACGGCAGACATATTGCCTGCTAGAGCTCCTGCACCGATCTTGCATGCACTGCAAGGCATAGAGAATCCAGGGGCATGACTTCACATTATGATTGCTTAGAATATTGCACTTCATCATTTGCAGTATGATATATTCTGATGTTCATACTGCACATGTATTGAGTGCTGACTCACTCCTGACTATTGCACATTCAGGAAGTAATAGTATAAGAGATCAGGCTAACTGTACCAGTTACTGAAGCAATTTGCCAGAGTGATTAATATAGTTGATACTTCATAGCAAAAGGCATATTGATCTAATTACTCACTGTCATGCCTGGCATTCAAGTTCATCAGCCTTATGGACAGAGGGAAGAAGCTCCTGTTCAGTCTAGATGTTTTGCAGTGTAAGCTGTGATACCGCCTGCCTGAGGAAAGGTGGAAATACATGCCATGGGCAGGGTGAGTGAGACTGTTGATTGTCTTCCTAGCCCTTCCCACACACCGAGTCTCTTGCAGATCATCCATGGATGGGGTGAGGAACCAATGACTTTTTCTGCTGTCCTCACTACCCTCAGGAGAGCCTTGCGGTCAGATGCTTTACAGTTACTATACCAAACTATCATGTTATTTGAGAGGATGCTCTCGATAGCCCCCCTGTAGAAAGTTTTGATGATGGACTGAGACAGGTTTGCCTTCCTGAGTTTCTGTAGGAAGTGCAGATGTTGCTGTGCCTTCTTCTTCACTGTATGGCTAATATGAGCTGACCAGGATAGCTCATCTGAGATGTGCACCCCCAGAAACTTGGTGTTTTAAATTCTTTCCACTGCCACCCCCTTAATTTCCAGAGGTTGATGTATCTCCTGAATCCTCCTAAAGTCTACTATGAATTCTTTGGTCTTGCTTACTTTTAAGACCAGAGTGTTGCTGTCGCACCAGCCTATCAGATGCTCCACTTCATCCCTGTAGGCTGTTTCCTCACCATTTCTGACAAGACATGCATTGTTCCCACAATGTATATTTATTTCTATTCAGTTTCATCCTTCCCTTTCTAAAGATCCAGTCATTTTATCTTTTATAATAATGAATACTTCAAATACAGTTGGTTTAGACTTTGATTTCCATTTTCTAGTAATTGTTTTTTTGGCAGCCAGCAGAATTAGCCTTAACAAGGCCTTGCTGTTTCTAGGCAATTCAGATCTTGTTTCCCACCACAAAAGAATAATTTCCTAAGGTTCAGCCATTTTCTCACCCAATATTTCTGACAGAGCACTCTGTAGGGAATTTATAAAGACCGATACAGTCATTACACTCCAAAGGCATATGTTCCCAGTTACCACTTTATTCCCCATAATACCCCCAAAATTTGCTCTCTACCTGCAGAACTATTCTTTGAAGTTTGCTTGGGGTATAGAAATGCATATGCAAACACTTCTAAGCAAACATTCTAAAAAAATCTTAAACCCTCTGAACTTTGTTGCATACATGAGAGACATACTTATGCCCTCCCATTGTTCCCTTGTAAATTGCTTTTCCAGTCTCTCTTTCCAATATTTTCTAACTTCCTTTGACTGATTCTTATAGCTATTCTGCAATATTTATAGGATCATAGGAGACTACTAGGCTATCAACCTGGAGGTCATTTTAAGCCTAGCTGTTTCATCCCAATATAATACCATAGAACTGCTAGTCAATACCCAAGGTTGCATTTAGTGCTGACTGGCCATGTCCATGGGTGTTGTGGGCACTATGCCAGGTAGGAATTTAAAGTGGCCCATCCATTCGTCCAGGTTCCTCTTGAACAGTGTTATACAGGTGCTCTGTTTCACATGAATTGGTAGCCGGTTCCAAAGAGCAGCAAATGCTGGCGTTTAAATCTGTCTCTCCAGCATGCCCTATTTAAGTCACAGGGAAAATTTAGGTCGGGAATGGGTAGCCCTAGTCCCTTTTGATTTACAGATATGCAGCAAGATCATTAGGTTTGGGTCTTGGATTGCTCTGTAGGCCAGGTATAAATCTCCCCTAAGAAATCTATACGATATGGAATATAGTGACAGGGATTTTAGTTGGTCTGTGTAAGGCACATGCTGGAGCCTCTTGATTTTCTTTGTTAGAAACCTCTGAGGTCTTTCAAATTGCAGCAGGTGTTTTGTATGCTACATGCCGAATGGGTGTTATACTCAATTATGGGCCGGATAAGTGCCGAGCATAGAGGGGAGTTATAACCTCTTTTCTAATCAAGTGTGCTACATAGAAAGATTTCCTTACTACAGTAGACACATGGTGGTTGAAGTTAAGGTTGCAGTCAACTTGTGATCCCTGATCCCTTACCACTTCATGGGTAATTAGGGTATTGTTGATTTGATAGTGTGAAGTCACATTGTTTGTGCCGAAGGGAATGATGATGCATTTCTTTGCATTCAGTTTGAAACTATGACTAATACACCAGTCTTTGGTCTGTGTGAGACCCTCCTGGAATATACTGACATCGTTTGGGGATCCAATGATTGCACCTAGGTTGCAGTCATCTGCAAACTTGGTCAGCCACAAGCCCTTAGTTTGGACCTTAACTTCTGAGAAGTATATACCAAACAATATTGGGCTCAGCACTGACTCCTGTGGTACCCCACTGGTAACAGGTCTGCTGGTTGATGTGGAGTTGCCCACTTTGATAGTGTGTATCCAGTCTATGAACTGGTTGATAACCCATCTTACAATGAAGGGGGTTACATTCAGTTTGCTAAGTTTATCAGTGATGTCTGAATGTGAGATAGTGTTGAAAGCGTTTGCAAGTTGAGGTATGCTGTTTGCACATATTTGCCCTCCTCAATACCCCTAGTCACATTTTCAAAGAAATCCACCAGATTTATATTCTCTACTCATGATCCCTTTTTTAATAGGAGATTCATTTCTTGATTCAGCTAAAAACTCTACTAGGGTAGATATTTTACTTAGGCTTTCCCTGTCCCTTTATCTTTACTTATACTCTGATTTCACTCCCTGGTAGAAAATGCAGTTTCTAGCCTGCAGTTCAAACATCTTCTTGCCCTCATCCCACTCTGTTACTTTTACCTCTCTAGTTAATTACTCCCAACACCTTGGTAGATTTCAGCCCCTTCTTGTCTATTTTCTGTTCCCCTACTTGTATTCATCCCTACTGGTGAAATCTCCTTTCTCCATTTTTGTGTTGGTTTAGTTCTTAGAATACTTTCTGCTACTGAATGCATATAATATTATGTATGGTTGTTATTATGCTCTTTAAGAATCTATATTCAAAATCTTGTTCCTTCTTTATTTTTTGAACTTCTCTCCTGCTTCATCATCATACCTTTAAACATTGAATTTTAACCTTCTCCTTGTAGTATCTATATGAGCCTTAACTGTGTAGGTCTAAAATTTACATTCAGATCAGGTTCCATTGGAAGGCTCAGTTTATCCCACTTACCTCTTGCCCTTTTCCTCTCCTAGATAAATTCCTTTACCTCTTTATTAACTAATCATGGTTTAAAATTGAAAAGAGTTTATGTGAAGCTGAGTCTCATGGGTCTTTGCCATCTTTAGGTAATGCAGTCTCCACAGATCTCTTCCAAGATATTGGTGATTCTCCTCATTTTAAAATACTGTTAAATAAAATCTTCCAGCTCTTTATCACTTTTTACTCTTCTAACTCCTAAACTGCCACAGGAATATCATCAGTTCCTGTAGACTTGCCAGTGGATTTATTATACATCCCCATTTGTGTCTCATCTTCTTGTATCTTAACTATTAGCTGTTGAGCCTTATCTGTCTCTAACTTCGGCATAATTAAGTCTTCCATAAATATTTCCATTTGTGGTCTTTCTTGATTTCCACATTTCTCTGCTTTATACAAATTTTTGTGAAATTTCCAAACTATCTCTAATACCTTTAAAAGATATATGCTTATTTTTCTTGTTATAAGCTCCCTAAGTTTGGTGACAACCCTTTCTATATTTTGTTGTTTAAGTCATTATGCTAAAGTTTTTGTGCTCAGGAGTTATTATCAAAAGATACTCACTTAGCAGCAATCTTTCTAAATTCATGCATATTAACCAAATACTCCCTTATCTACTGTTTGGCACTCAGCAGTTATTCCTCTTCTTGTTCTGTGAGATACCTCATATTCTGCAATTTTTCAACCTTTGTTGGGCCCTCTAAATAATCCCTGCTACTTCCTAACTCTATCTTGTGCTTTATATTTCTATCCTATTTTGAACTCCATTTTCATTTTCTCTCACTCAATAGTTATCACTTCTTAAAAAATGTTGATTGTCCCTAATAGCTCTCAAATAATTTCCACTGACCATTCCTTAAATTCCTCTCTTTTTAACAGGTAGGTGGGACTGTGCCAGTGGCTCATTTTTACTTCATTACCCTGTATTTTTATTTTAGTTTTTCTCTGGGCATGATCATCTGAAATAGTTATTGGATATGTGTCAAGCTTTCAATTAAATACACATATCCCTGGAAATATAGTATCCACTTTAACTCAGTTATTGTACCTTGGGGAAAATATTTAAAATCTGTTTGAGGTCATACTACCAAATTCACATCTTCCATACCAAATATATTCAAAAATTTCTTTGGAAATGTACCCTCTTTTTTATATTTTCCCTTCTAAGTCCACGTGATATATCTTCACTACTGCAAATTAAGTTCCAGTCCCACATATAAGTAATATTTCCTGCTAAAAGCTGATTATTTCTCCCAAAAATTTCCTAAGCTCAACAGTACCAATTTTAGGCAGAATATAAATACATGCCAGAGTAACCCGCCTTGCCAATAACCCCTTACTGCCACAAATCTATAATCACTGTATTTTTTCTGTTCTGTCACTACTGAAACCCATCTAGCAAGCAGTATTATTACTCCTCTTTTATTTTGTCCCTGATATTTTGCTAAATATCCATCCTGAAATTCTTTCTTTGTTAAATTCATATGCTGATTTCTTTTCAAATATGTCTTCTGCAGGGTTTACTATTGAAATGCTGAAAATCCATTCATCAACCGGTCACAATGTTGACCCAAAATGTGGAAAACCGTAACAACAAGCAAGCATCCATGTCGATATTGAACACATTGACACCCATAGCTTGATATATTTGACATAGTAGTAGGTGACGTCAGTCACCCAAGCTATGCAGTGTAAAATATCATTATACTCTACAGTCAATGGCATGTGTATTTTACTATTTTGCAGGGGAACAAGCCCCCCTGCTCCCCCATTTGAAGGGCTGTTCCCCCCACACCCCCTGCAAATTATATGTACCAAATACGTCATCACACTTCAGTGAGGAAATGGGTTAATTCCTTGTTCCTCACCGAACCGCGATCTTCACTCATAATACCAAACTCAGATAATCAAAGTACACTGCTCATTTGATATTGTGTATTAAATTCATTCTGGTTCAGCATCGTGCCCATTGGAAAAGTGCCTTTGAACACATGCTGTTCGAGCACAGGCACTTTGAAATTTCAATAGCAAACCCTTCTGCAGCATTGCTATGTGCTCTCTGCATTTCTTAATATAATTCAATACTCTTCCATTTTTATCTATACCAGTAAGGCCATTTACATTCCAAGATAATATGGATAACACAGCCATTATGATAAAAAGCTGTTGTTCCCAGCTATTATGCATGCAATTTTTTTGAATGTATATTTCCAACATTCATTTACATGCACATACTAACATTTGACAGGTTGATCATTTATATAGTTGCTTCTTCTTATCTCCATTGGAACCTATGTCACATTTTCAAAACTTTTTGTTTTAATGAAAGCCTGCAAACAAAAAAGAAAATACTTTCCCAGACTGCCCCATCCCCTTTCAACTTAGACCAGACACATATAACTATGTACATCTTCTAAAAAATATTGTTTAAACCCCAGATAGGAACAACTTCCCCAAATAGACAGCTGCACCCACAAGCATTACCTAACCTAAATTTAAGGTTACCCATGCTAAATTACATGTTACAATCTGTGTTTCCACTTACACTAATTGCTGTCTGTTCATTTTTTTCTATATCCCCCTCCCAGATGTGCACAACAGATTTCTGCTTTTAGGAAACATTAACATTTAGCCCTAAAACATGCATTTTTCATCATTTTAATAGAACAATATACAATCTAGTTTTATTTAATGCACTGAAGTATTAAAGCTGCTAGGGAGGCTGCTATTTCGTATTCACTTCCCACAATTTCAAACTTGATTTTTCACTGAACTACTTTGTATTGTACCTTTAAATTTTGCATTTTTGTCACTCCAAAAAAGAATGGTCAGAAATGTCAAGATTAATTGCTTGCACCTGCGGACAGTTCATCTCCATGTAAAAATAGTCAACGATGAGAGAAAAAAACAGCTAACAACTCTGCAGCTGTATAAAGAAATCTTTGTAAATTTCACTCAAAACAAAATGCACAACTGTCTTCAGCTGCAGTTCTTGACTCTCACTGAGAATATTCGCTAATCAAAAAGCTAATGCATTTGCAGATGCAAAAAATTTAGCATTTTTCATGGCTTTCATCATTTTCTCTTATTTTTCAAGCCTGCTTCCTCACAAGAACAATTGTTTATAACATAAGCCAAGGACATTTTCTAAACATCAACCCTTGTAAAAATAAGAGAAGTTATTTTAATTCTATAATTCTACATATGATATAATTAGTGTACTTCTACACTAAAGCCCTATCCCAGTAGCCCAATATCACAGCACATTAACTTAAACTTGTTTTTGTCCGCCTTCTCTTGTTATACTGTAAAGCCTCTGTTTCTTACAACTAAAAGGTACTTGTTTGCTTTAACATCATCAAATATACAACATTCACTTAAAATACTCTCCCATATTAAAATATTCCTAGGTGCATACTAAACAAAAATCTTTACTATATAACATTCAGCTCTTATCATGAAATGTTTCATAAAACCCTAATAAGAACAAAAATTGTTTACTTACAGTTACTTTTGTTTCCTTTTATTGTCCTAAACATTAATGACATGAAGTGGGGGTATAGGCTTTACAGTCTGCTCACAAGTTTAATAAAGTCAACAAAAGTCCAGTCTTTCTCAGCTACTTTTTCTTGCAAAGCCATATTTCACAAATGTGATTGATGCTTTATAGTTTCCCAAATATTCAGTAATTTCTGTATTGCTGGTCTTCTTCCTGTTCATCCCTATCTCTCAACACCAGATTCTGGTTCAAGTCCAAGGTACTCCTGATTCTTCTAGTCAAATCCTGTGGTTTATTTCTGTCATTTAATCATTTTCCTTTGGAATCACCCCCCCTCCACCATTTGCTGGCTCACTTTTTGTTAGATAAGCTTTTTTATGTTATTCTTAGCCAGCTCTGCATCCAAAATGTCTCTGATCTTACAGGAAAAATATTCTGAAGACAGCTGGATATAGCAGCTTAAATCTCAAACCTGCCTCTTGACATTCTCTGACTGCTGGAATATTTTTTTCTCCTTTACCTGGTATACAGTGAATAATCCTTTTCTACAAACATTCCTCTGTCTCCAGTTTTCAATACTTTTCCCATCTTCCACACTTTTGGTAATGGACTGTAAAGCATATACCCCCATTATGTCTTTGGTGTAACTGTAAATAAAACACATTGTAGCTGTATAAAACATTTCATTATATAAGCTACATTTATATTTTAAAGCAGTTTTCTATAGTGTGTAGTCAGCAGTATTTCGAATGTGGAAGGAGTCCCATTGACTTTTATATGTGTTAAAGATATTAAAGTAAATAGGTAACCTTTTTTAGTTGTACGAAATATAGGATTTACAGTGTAACAAGAGAAGAAAGGCTAAACAAAAACAAGTTAATATTATGTTGTGATTCTGTGCTACTGAAGTGGAGGTGAGACATAAATGTGTACTGAGCATATTATATGTAGAACTAAGATGATGGTTTTGCTTATTTTTACAAGGGCAGATGTCTAGATTGATGTCCTTGGCTTAAATTATAAACATTATGTAAGAAAAAAATGAGGAATGTCATGAAAAATTATAGTTTTAGAACAATAATTTATATTGTATAATATCAGCAAAATATGATGAGTCTAGACCAGTTCTACCAAAGCTTTTATAAAGTCTCCAATACATTTAGATAAAGGTGAAAGGTTTATTTTTGCATCTGGTCATGATATATGTCAAAAACAAAATAACCTGCTAAAAATAAATAGTCTCTAGTATTATCAACTAGTCTAGTAAACAATTTATTTACATTTGAAGTTAAAAATATGGATCTAGATAAATCATAACAAAAGACATACAAACCCAAATGTATAAGGGGTCTATATCACGTTATCGAAGTTTTACAACTTCAAATGCCATATGGTCGAACCCATATGTTCAAAGTTGTAAAACTTTGAATATGTAAAAAAAAATAAATAAAAAAAGAAAAACATTACCTGACAGTTGTAAGCAGAGGGGCAAGCCCCCCTGCACCCCCTCCACCCCCCACTCTTTAAATATACCATCTCTGAGATCACACTACAGTGTAGTAAAGGGAAAACTTCCCTTTCCGCACTGTACTGCATTATAGTGCGGTCTCTGACTTGGTATATTTAAAGAGCGAGGGGTGTGGGGGCACTGCCCCCCACATGGAGGGGCTGCTTACAACCGCCAAGTAAGTGTTTTCTTTTTTTATTTTTTTCCTAACGTTTTCAAAGTTTTACAACTTTGAACATATGGGTTTGACCATATGGTGTTTGAAGCTGTAAAACTTCGATAACGTGATATAGACCCATGTATAAGTAACATGACACCACAAAAGGAACCATCATTGCTAGTGATGGAAGACCACGTAAGTAAGATTTAACCATTTTGACTTCATTTAGGATGCTTCTCATTGCTTGAGTGACTGCCTGCTGGAATTTGTAATCCACCTTAATTAGCTGAAAATGTAGAAAAAGCTTTTTTAACTAGGCTAAAGAAACTACATATGTTTCGGCTTAAAAGAATTAGGTTCATATATAATAAAGCTCATAGTAGTAAAGTCACAGTAAATAAGAGCATCAGTAAATTCAGAACTGACTGGAGAAGCAATGTCAAACAAAACTTTCTCACAATGAAAGCAAAACAAAAACAAAGAAATATGTACATTATACACAGAAAAAAGGATTTTCTTCGGCTGTAGGTAAAAAAAGAGACCCACATTAGCCTCATTGCAATTGTAATATAACTATTAGTTAATATTCATAACATTCATAAAGTACAAATATCAATTAAGCTGCAATAATTCAAGTCATCAGAAATATGACTTGGTAGCTCTTGGAGAAATCAAACAGAACACTATGTGAACTGATTCAGTGCCATGTTTTTTGTAACAACAAACATGCAAACAATGACAGTAGACATCTAAACCAGTCTTCTGTCAGCAATAACATTACTCTTCAGCAGACAGCAGTGCCAAACCACATACAAAAGTTACTGATAAAGACAATTATTGTGGCATAAGCAAATTAATCTCATGTGATAACTTGTCTTCTTTCAGCGGTGTCCTCTTTTGTTTTTTTGTTTTTTCTTAAGTTGTAATTCCTTCTATGTGACTCGGGTGAGTTGTAAACATACCACAAAGAGTCAGCAGTAGTTAAAGCCAAACTTGCAAAAATGTATGGCCTCTTACTTCATTTGTCAAAGAAAGCCTCTCATTGACAGGCTATATAAGAAAAAATGCATTATTTTAAGCTTACACTATTTATTAGTTATAAAAAATCCTTTCAATGCCAAATAACACCTGAAAAATACTTGCTGTAGAAATCAACTAAAGTCCCTTTAACAGTGCAAACTTTCATCTAAGCATGTCTAATACATTCCTGTTTATCATTAAATCTAACCATAACGGTTCGCTTTTTAATTCCTGACCAAAATGGCTTAGCAACTAAGGATAAATGGGCTGTTTCACTTTTTCCTTCCATTGTGAAGTTTATACAAAATATGGATTTAAAGCATTCTACAGAAATATTTGTCATGATTTCTTCACTGTATTCTCAGGTAAACCAAATATTTGAATATTAACATGTCTGACATGGTTCTCAGTGCCTGCTAGTTTTCTTTGTTTAAACTTGTGACTCTACCTGTGAAAGTTATCATTAATATGTGTAGCATTCTAAAGCTAACACTTTACTTATAGTGTTGGTTAAAGTAACTTTTGTACAGAAGGGTATGGCCCCACCTGGTCACAATCTTCTTAAAAGAAATCAGTGGGTGGAATAAAATCAGAATTTCCCTCAGGTTAGGGGAACTGTAGAAGAGAACAAAGGATACACACTGACAAAACAGTACTATAGAACATTAAAACTGCTGCTACAGAGGAGAAAGTATTCATGAAGTTTGAATAACTTTCGCTTAATAGGACAGTTCACCAAAAATATAACTACAACTTCAAAATTTGACAGAAAAAAATAAGTATTTGCTAAAAAGAATTGCAATAAATAAATAACAGCCAAACTTAGTAGCACAACTAAAGGAGAAAATACATGATTTTGAAAACTGATCTAGGAGAAGAAACTTGACAGCATTTCCTGTACTTCATATTGAAGGAAATAAAATATTAGATGCACACTATGTAAAAGTGAGTTTATACACACACACACACACACACACACACACACACACACACACACACACACACACACACACACACCACACATGCACACGTGTGCTCATACACACACAAAAATATGCAGGAATCAAATGACAGAGAGCACAGCAGAAGATGAGAAACATGTTATAGCACTATACCCTACATTCATGTAAACTGTTTGAAAATAAAGGGTAGGTAACCAGATGTCATAGATAGGGGAATCAGCAAAACAGAGAGCATCTCTTATTTGGTTCCAATAAAAATATCATGGATACTAGCATATTACTAATGTAAACCTGCAGTAGTAAGAAGAACACACAACTTACAACTAAGACAGCAACAAAACTACTGTTCCTTTAAGTTCACAGAATACTTTGAAATTCCTCTACTGCAGGTATTACTGTAAGCTAGACAGACATTGTAATTTAATAATATGATGTGTCTTGCCTCCTGCATTTAGCCCTATTTCCCTTCTGTCCATTTTCTTACAACTTTCCTACATTTAAATGTATACTTTATTGTACTGTTGTTATGTTTTCTCTCTCTGTGATTCTCCATTCTCACCTGTCTCTCCTAAGCATTGCTGTATTTGTAAGGATCCTTTCCTTGACTTTTCTAGCGAGTATTTTCCCTTTCTCCCATTATCACTGCTTCGCTTTTCCTAAATCACTCTTATTTTCATTTTTTCTTTTCTGCCACAGTTCTCTTGCTCCCTTAATACAACATACACATTCTGTTGACTACACTAATCAAAACTCCACACAAACAACTACGTACTGATAGCAAAAGGAAACCTATTACATTACCGTTTGCAATCAAAAACCTACAGCTACTACCTGTCACATACACTGCACAAATATGTATTACAACAAAGGGAGGTACACAGTGCAGGTGTTACCACATGCCCAGGTGTGCTGTGGGACATTAGTCTGAAAAGTAATATTTGTAACATTCACAACACGTGCATGCGTGCACACACACACACACACACACACACACACACACACACACACACACACACACGCACGCGTGCGTGCACACACGCGCGTGTGTGTGTGTGTGTGTGTGTGTGTGTGTGTGTGTGTGTGTGTGTGTGTGTGTGTGTGTGTGTGTGTGTGTGTGTGTGTGTGTGTGTGTGGGTGTGTGTGGGTGTGTGTGTGTGTGAGAGAGTATATGAGACAGTACAGAGCGACAGAGATTCAACTATGTAGAATTTTGGTATTAAATTTTCAGGGCTCCCTACTGAAATGTCAGCACTTGAAATGCTCAGTGCCAACAAACCATAAAAAAAGACCAACACTACAGGAAAAGAGTGAATCTCAAAAACTACTCTTCTGCTTTTAACTTCTCTTTTTACAACGGGGCAAGCCCCTCAATACTCCCACACCCCAGATTTATATATACCAAATCCGACATTGTTATACTCTGGACAAAAGAGAATATTCTAGGAAATGGCAGTCTGGGACTTGCTATATGTAAGTCCATTTTTACAGCCATTCAGTCTTGCTTTAGTGGGTCCTGACACTTCAAATGGTTACCAGTTTTCAGGGTAGTCATTTAAGGGCTCTTCTGTCAAACTGTTGTTAATCATTCAGAACTCAATTTGTAAATGACATTTTACTGTCATTTTTACAAATAGTAGTCTGGACCTGAGTTGCATTGATTCAAGCCATAATTCAGGTGGTGTTATCCACAGATAGTATGTTAAAATTCAGTGATCACAATGATACATTTTAGGACAGTTATGGCTATTTATTTAAAATGCTATAGTTTAAAAACACTTTTTTTATACATGCTTTATCAGCTTTCTAGTTATGCCCTCATGTGTTCAGTTTCAGTGGAAAAAGTTTCTTACTTCTGGGCTTCCTTCTTTACTTCAAAGTTTTTACTCAAAGCGACTTTTATTACATTTTTTTTTAAATAGATTGAACCATAAATAGTGAAACACAAAAATAATATAGCATAATCAACTAGTCAACTATTTACAAAATAAACTATATACAGTTGCCTAAGTATATAATATATAACATCACATTTCCATATACAATATGTCATTTGTATTAAGATGCTGTGCTGACTTACCAGTTCAATTTGTTTTGCCCAATATTTTGTCAACTTTCTGCCAATAAGTGATGTTATGTTGTAATAATAACAATAATAATAATAATAATATGTTGTCTTATCAGTTCTTTTCTTTATGGTTGCTACTTCCATTCGAGACATGACTGCAATTTTCTTAAAATCTTGAAAAGTTGGTGGTGCTTCATTCTTCCATTAAGTCATTATGGCTTTATGTGCAATGGCAAGCAATGTCCACAATAAAGGAAATTTTACTGTTGGGACACATTTTGATATGGGTACATTAAACAAAACTAATGACTTGGTTAACTGAAAAGTATCATTAAAAATTGTTTGAAAGAAATAATTAATTTCAAACCAATATTTATTTAGCGAATGGCAATCAAAAAATATGTGCTCCCAATCTGCTTTTGTATGCGTTTTACATCTCCAGCAATCAATATGTTTCTTATATATTAGTTCTAATTTATGAGGGGTTAGAAAGGGTCTATGCAGGAAAATCCACACATATAGTTTCCACTGAACTGACTTGGTAGTAAGGCTTGGTGATAAAAGGATGATTTCTTTTTCATTTTTATCAGGATCTTTTTGATTAACTTGATTATAATAATTCCAATAACTATTATTGGTATAGTTCTTTGTTTCTTTAACTGTCTTATGAATTTTGGATAGATATCCTTGTCCTTTATAAGTATTATTTATTAAAAGTATCACAAAATCTATGAACTTAGGAATATTATTTTTAAAAGTTGGTGTTATCAATTCCAGCTTATTTGTGATGCACTATCTTATTTGTTGTATTGGTAGCCACAATTTATAATCTAACTCAAATTTCCTTTTGATTTGATCTAGTGTGAGTAATGTGTTGCGATTGAGTATTTAATGCCAATAAATCACTTATTTTTCTTTAAACTCTTTAATTACGTTTGAATCAAAGGTAGTTATACATTCTTGTGTACAAGCTATAGGATGTAATATAAAAAAACATGTCTTTATATCTGGGTTCATGTTTATATATTTTTTAAACATGATTATTGTTTCAGTAACAATTATATACTTTGTTTTTATACTTTTATTAAATATTATGTTATCTCATCACTTTATAAAATACTTTTGTTGGATTTATATTATATTGTTTATGGGCTGAGTTACTAATGATATTACATATAGATTCATGAATTAATTTCCATTTGGCTGTATAGGTTAAGTTTAGCGATAGAATAACTCTTTTAGTAATAGATGCTAACGAATACATCTCTATATCGGGTAGATTAATTCCACCCTTCTCACAACCTATTAAATGGTTGTTAAGCTCGATTCTAGGCTTATTGCTAAATCAAAGGAAATTTAGCATAATTTTATTGTATTGCTGTATAATTTTCTTAGTAGGAGGGATGGAAAAGGATTGTATATAATATAACATTTTTGAGAAAATGATTGATTTAATTTTATACAACCTATCTTCCATTGTATAAAACATCTTATTCCATTTCTACGTTAATGATTTTATTTGACTTAGTATGTGGATATAGTTAATGTTGTTTCTCTAGTGTTGCTAATAAGACTCCTCGGTATTTAATTTTATTATCAGGTGCTAAGTACTTAAAGTCATTATTTAATTCCCTTTTATTTGAGTTAATTAATAATGTTTTAGTTTTGATTTCATTAAATACAAGACGAGAAATAGTTTGAAAGAAGTTTATTGTTTGGAATAATTCAGTTAATAATTTATCTTTTCCAGATATTGTCAACAGGATGTCATCAGAAAATAGTTGTATTTTCATTTCTAAATTATTCCCAATTACTATACCTTTAATATTTGTGTTCATTCTAGCATAGTTAGCAAAAGGCTCAATTGCTAATGAGAACTGTAAAGGTGAAAGTGGGCATCCTTGCTTAGTTCCTTTTCTCATAGTTATAGAAGAAGAGAGACACGATCCAATCTTAACATAGGCCAGAGAATTTTTATATAGTGTTTTAATTAAGAATGTGAATTGTTGTGAAAAAACATATTCTTCTAGTACCACCAGTAAATAATTCTAATCTACTGAATCAAACGTGCTATTGATGTCTAGACTCATCAGAATCATGTCTCTCTTACTTAAATCAATATAATCTATCAATGCAAGAATTTGTTTAATATTATTGTAGGTGTTTCTATCTTTTATGAAACCTGTCTGGTCGTGATCAGTTAATGATGGTAATATATGTTTAATTCTCTCTGTATGTATTGCCATAAACATTTTGTAATCTACATTTAACAATGAAATGGGACTAGAGAATAACATTCTGAGGCATTTTTTACAGATTTCAAAATAGGTGAGATTAAACTTTACTTCCAAGAAGGTGGAACTAACATTCCTTGTTTAACCTGGTTAAAAACCTTCAACAATAACTGTTTAGCTTCTTTGGGCAATAACATATATATTTCTGGTGTATTGTTGTTATTTCCTGTTGCTTTATTGGGTTTCAGTTTTTTAATTTGATTCTGCAACTCGGACATTATCTGCTTGTTAGTATGTCTACTCTGTTGTTCCTGTGTCTTGAGGTTTATATTAGTCTGAAGGTAGTTTCTAATTATTTCTTCCAATTTCACCTCTGTGCTGCTAGTATTAAGGTTTTGATAGTGCAACTGAAATGTTTCTAGTATGCTGTTTAAGTCTAAGACGTTCTTATTAATATTGGAATTAGATAGTTATTTTATTTGATTCATTTTAATAACTTTCTTAGTTCTGTTTGCTGTTTTCCTTTGATTCTTTGAATTCATTGAATAAGAAATATGTCTGATTTTTTTATATCATTGTTTTAGGATGTAATGTTTCAGTATAGTCTTTATTCTTCATTGCTAAATCACTGGTTAATTGACTGTGTCTTTTTTGTATATTAAGTTTAATAATATCTATTTCCTTTTGAAGTTCAGTTAATTGCTTGTCCCATTGCTTCCTTTTATTTTTGTACCAAGTTAATGTTTTTCCATATATATATATATATATATATATATATATATATACATATATATATGATTTTAATGTATCCCATACATAGATTTCTGAAGTGTCTTCATTTATGTTTAATTCAATAAATTGTTGTAATTCTTTTATATAAAATTCTTTAAACTCTTCTAGAGTCGTTATATAGGATGGTATTCTAATGATTATTACCTTTTGTATGTTATAAACTTCTGCTTCAAAAGTAATTGCATTGTGGTCTGTTAATAGACAAGCAATTACTTTAATATTGCTAAGAAAGGTTCTATTCTTAAGTGTGTTTTATACCTATGTGAAAAACACATATAATGTAGAGAATCTTTGTCTGCATATTCATTAACATCTTTAAGATTATATAGTTCAACAAATTCTGCTAGTGTTTTTTGTGTTGTAGTTTTCCTTCTGGTATTTATAGTGTCAGTGTCTTTATCATCTAGTATACAACTGAAATCCACAGCTATTATCAAGTTCCCTTTGGAGTGCTGCATTACTTCTTCTAACTGTTATTTAACTATACTTGCACTCAACCCAGGTATCCAATAAATGTTGATAAAAGTATACAGATTGCCATTTATTGAGATAGTTGACATACAAAACATCCCGCATTTATCTTGATATAAGCTTATTATTTTTGACATAATGTCAGAATTTTTCCATAAAATCATTACCCCTCTTGTTTTTTTCTTATGTGATGAACTTGTTAACACTGTATAACCATTGAAGCTGCATAAATTAAGGTCTTCAGTTAATAAATGTGTCTCTTGCAGAAATATCAATTGTAGGTTTATAGTTTTAATATATTTAAATAAACTTAGTCTCTTAATTTATTATTCAACCCATTAACATTAATTGTGATCACCTTCATATATAAATACTGCTATATGTAGATTTAATTAGGTAGAATAATGGATAAAAGTTCTTGCTTCTGTACAGCTATGAATAAAAAATGTTTTAGTTCCATTTTAATTTGACTAATATACTTAGGTAAGTAAGAAAACTTAAGAAACATTGTAGTATCAAAACCTAAACCATGAACCCCTTTCTATCCATGAGGTTATTATAAACCCCTACACTTAAAGATGACAAAGCATCAATGTCCCTCTCCCTGTCACAGGCACTATACTCCGAGCCTGACAAGTAATTACTTGTTAATCTGAAAGTATTTTATCATTCTGTAGGATAATTATAATAGTAAACCTATGGTTATTAACCAGTCTGATATATTTTACATTCAGTCTACTAAGGTTGACAAGAATCAGCAATCCCAATAACATATCAAGAAATCATACAGGTTGATATGAATAATCTTTAACCAGAGAAATTGCCTTACAGTTATGCTTAAATATAGGCTATAATGCTATACATATGAATTCTATAATGCATGTCTGAAAAAAAACATTTTCCTGTTAAGTTACGTAGAAGTTGACTGAAAAATCTCTTATTATTGCAGGCCAGTGTTAGTGGTGGCAATGGGATTTTGAAGTCTGTGAGAGAGAGGGATTCTGTCTCTGTGTGTCAGCTGGTCTAGGTTGCCTGCACTTCTCCTCTACAATAGAACAGATTTAACATACAGGTAACTTGCAATATGATTGGTCAGTGTTTCTTGCTCATGATATATGTATAGATAGACAGCTGGATACACACACACACACACACATATATATGTGTGTGTGTGTGTGTGTGTGTGTGTGTGTGTGTGTGTGTGTGTGTGTGTGTGGGTGCCTATAATCTGATTAACAGCACAAATAGTCAATCTCAAAATCATCAATGTCAACTCATTGATTGCAAAAAACATCAGTCCACAAAGGATCAAAAAATAAATCAAACAAATGTTTTTGCAGGAGGCAAGCCCACCTGCACCCCCAACTTTCCCCGCTTATTATATATTCCAGCTCCAAGATCACACTGTTGTGGAGAAAGGGCATATTCCCACATCCTTACAGTAATATAATCTCTAACATAAAAACCAGGCACTTTGCCAAACAGCTTTTTGATCAGTTACCGCTGTCGATGAAAGCACTCATCAGTGAAAAATCTATGGATACATACAGTAGATATATATTGGCACTAGTCCTAGGGGTCTGGACACATAATTTATTATATCCATAGTCAGTATTATTTAACTCATTCAAGTGCAATATTAGACAAATAGCTTAGGCATTTCAATCTGTAGCATGTTTTGCATTACTTTAAATACAGTAGTTAATTTAATTCAGGGAAGGGTATTCTTTTTGTAATATGAGTGTTGGTAAATGTCTGCTTGATCTTGGGTGTATTGGGAGTAGTATTGCATTTGTTAGCTATGTTTATTCCTCTACTTGTATGTGTTGTTTCACTTTCCTTTGTAATCTTAAAAACTAAGCTGATGCACAAAATTTCATTTAGGCTACACATGTGTAGTTCTAAATGACAGTAAAGTTTGACTTTGACTTTGGTATATATATATATATATATATATATATATATATATATATATATATATATATATATATATATATATATTTATCATCATCATCATCATCATCTTTCGGCTGTTCCCGTTAGGGGTCACCACAGCGGATCATCTGTTTCCATTTCTTCCGGTCCTCTGTATCATGCTCTTTCACACCAACCACCTGCATGTCCTCTCTCACCACATCCATAAACCTCATCTTAGGCCTTCCTCTTTTCCTCTTACCTGGCAGCTCCATTCTTAGCATTCTTTTCCCAATATACCCAGCATCCCTCCTCAGCACATGTCCAAACCAATGCAATCTCACCCCTCTTGCTTTGTCTCCGAGCTTTCCAACCTGAGCTGACCCTCTAATATACTGATTCCTAGTCCTGTCCATCCTAGTCACACCCAGTGCAAATCTTAACATCTTTAACTCTGTCACATCCAGCTCTGACTCCTGCCTTTTTGTCAATGCCACAGTCTCCAACCCATATAACATAGCTGGTCTCACTACCCTCTTGTACACATTCCCTTTCACTCTTACTGGTACCCGTCTGTCACAAATCACTCCTGACACTATTCTCCACCCATTCCAGCCTGCCTGTACTCTCTTCTTCACCTCTTTTCTACACTCTCCATTACTCTGAACTGTTGATCCCAAGTACTTAAACTCATCCACCTTTACCAACTCTACTCCCTGCATCCCCACTGTTCCTCTACCCTCCCTCTCATTTACACACATATATTATGTCTTAGTCCTGCTGACCTTCATTCCTCTCCTCTCTAAAGCATATCTTCACCTCTCCAGGGTCTCCTCAACCTGGTCCCTACTCTCACTACATATCGCAATGTCATCTGCAAACATCATAGTCCATGGGGCCTCCTGTCTGATCTCATCCGTCAACCTGTCCATCACCACTGCAAATAAGAAAGGGCACAGAGCTGATCCTTGACGTAATCCCACCT
Source organism: Protopterus annectens (assembly GCF_019279795.1). Lineage (NCBI taxonomy): Eukaryota > Metazoa > Chordata > Ceratodontiformes > Protopteridae > Protopterus > Protopterus annectens. The sequence goes on along the minus strand of NC_056748.1, from coordinate 515,997,895 downwards.
CCACTTTAAACTTATCTGTCACTCCCACCGTAGTCCTCACCAATATCACACTACCCTCGTACATATCCTGTACCACTCTTACATACTTCTCTGCCACTCCCGACTTCCTCATATAATACCACAACTCCTCTCTAGGCACCCTGTCATATGCTTTCTCTAAGTCCACAAAGACACAATGCAACTCCTTCTGACCTTCTCTGTATTTCTCCAACAACACTCTCAGTGCAAATATTGCATCTGTAGTGCTCTTTCATGGCATGAAACCATACTGCTGATCACTAATCATCACCTCCTTTCTTAACCTAGCCTCCACTACTCTTTCCCATAACTTCAAGCTGTGACTGATCAGTTTTATCTCTCTGTAGTTACTGCAGCTCTGCACATCACCCTTATTCTTAAAGATAGGTACCAAAACACTTTTTCTCCACTCCTCAGGCATCCTCTGACTTTCCAAAATTTCATTAAATAATATGGTTAAAAATTCTACTACCATTTCTCCTAAGCACCTCCATGCTTCCACTGGTATGTCATCTGGGCCAACAGCCTTTCCATTCTTCATCCTCTTCATAGCTGTCCTTACTTCCTCCTTGCTAATCTGTTTCACTTCCTGATTCACTATCCCCACATCATCCAACATCCTCTCTCTCTCATACTCTTCATTCATCAGCCCTTCAAAGTACTCTTTCCATCTACTCAGCACATTCTCCTCGCTTGTGAGTATGTTTCCCTCACTATTATTTATCACCCTTACCTGCTGCACATCTTTCTGAGCTCTGTCCCTCTGTCTAGACAATCAGTACAGGTCCTTTTCTCCCTCTTTAGTGTCCAATCTCTTATACAACTCTCCATATGCATTATCCTTAGCCTTCTCTCTTTGCCAAGTACCTCATCTCCTTATACTCATGTCTACTTTCTTCATCTCTTTGACAATCCCACTTCTTCTTTGCCAGCCTCTTCTTCTGTATACTCTTCTGTACTTCCTCATTCCACCACCATGTCTCCTTGTCCTCCTTCCTCTGTCCAGATGTCACACCAAGCACCTTTCTAGCAGTCTCCCTTACTAGCTCTGCTGTAGTTACCCAGCTATTCAGTAACTCTTCACTGCCTCCCAGTGCCTGTCTTAACTCTTCCCTGAACTACACCTCACA
>NC_056748.1:515884247-515991747 GCF_019279795.1 Protopterus annectens | reverse complement strand
GTAACATTTTTAAATATATCAAATTCTTCCCTTGCTTTTGTTATTAGATATGAACAGGTTACATACATCTCTGAAGTTACCCTTAGGAAGCTTTTAAATTACTTGGGATAAATCTTGCACAGAACTAAATAATTTAAATGCTTTAAAGATTACATTTTTTATTAAAATGTGTCCTATATTATCATTTAATATCTATTTTGTATGTCTAATGCACCATGGTACAACACTGTTATTGGAAATTAGTGAATGTGAGCCATGGTTTAGGTATGATAATAAACAACATTCTAATGAGTTTAGGCTATTAACATTTAAAATTGTATTTATGTAAGATATTCAAATAAAATCTTGCTTTAGGAATTCTTGTTTGACTTCAGTTCATGACTAGTTTTTGATCCTAGTCAGCATTTTGAGGCAGCCTTATAGCTGAATGGTGAGTTCTTAATCTTACAGTATGAATTAATTGTTCCCAGTGTTCAGTCCTGACCTGTGGTCAATGTTTTATAGACTTCTGCATATCCTCCATCTCCTATGTGGGTTTCCTGTGGGTACACTGACTTCCCAAAAATATGCCAGTTTATTGGCAAAACTAAACTGTCCAAATGGAGAGATGATAATGGTCTGAATGGAGAGATGATAAAATCAGCAAGAAAAGGAGACTAGTATTGCTGAAATTGAATCCATCCTCAAGTCTTGGTGAGTACCATCATGAAGTGGACCCTGTTTTTATGAAAACTCTCCAATACAACTGTATTTTATATAACATATATCAGGGACAGAAGTAGGTTAAAAAACAAAAAAGAGAGATGGGTGCACAAGTCCCAGGATAAAAAAGTACCCAATCCTGGTTGGCGACAGGTGCCAGGACTGGAAATAATGACAGTGTAGAATCCTCAAGACATAACATAGGGGGAGGATGGCCTCCCCTGTTGTAGAAGGAAGTAGTAATCCACAAAAAATACAACTGACAGGCCAGAAAACAGTGATAAGAATGATAGAGTGGACTATTGAAGATAAGAAAGAAATTGTGTATAGTTACTATTATGTAAGAAGCCCAAAATTTGCACACAGAAGATATGCAAAAAGATTAAGAGATAAAACAGAGAAAAAAAATACTTGCACAAGAAAAGCTGTAAAAAGCTTCAAATGCAAATGTGTGCTCTTTAATACAAGAGATTCATGAAAAACATTATAGAGACCAAGAAATCTTGGGTCATTTGGAAAAAGAAGCGACTAAGGAAGTACGAAAATTAAGGAACAAAATCTAGAGATTTTTGAAAGGTATAAAAAAGAAATACAGACATAGGAAAGAAAGAGAGATCTGATATGGTACAGTATTTATGCAAAGGGGAAAGCCAAATTAATTAATACAAAAAAGCAGATCCAAAGATATTCAAAGAGAAATACAGGCAAAGGCGCCCAGATATGGAAAATTTCTCAATACAAGAAATACGATCACAAATGGGGAATGTAGAACAGAAAATTAGTAAAGTAGAAGCTAAAAAAATAGAAGTTGAAGTTATGGAATGCATGTGAAGTGAATGGTTTAGTGTAAGTCTAACACAGGTTATGTCACTGCATGATGGAACAACGAGTCCCCCAAGTGAGGAGAAGCAGGAGAAGCAGGAATATCTAAAGAACAAATATGGGCATGGGGAAAGAAAAACAGATTTAATATGGTGCAATAGTTATGCAAAGGAGAAAGCAAAACGAATTGACACAAAGAAGCAGCAACAAAAATATTTGAAGAGAAATATGGGTCTACTTCAGTTAGTCAACACCCCCTAATCATTGAACACCTATTTTCGACCCCTTTTTGTCAAAGTTACACATCAGCAAATAGACTTTTCATCAAAACATTTTCCAGTGATAACCAACAGTAGATCACCATCTGGAATTTGCCCTTTTCCCCACTGTAGTGCGATCTTGGACTTGGTATAATTAGTTAGGGAGGTGTGTGTAGGGGGTGCAGGTAGGTTTTAAATTTTACGATTTTATTTTGACAATTGCTAGGTTGACCTACCATTGATTATCCCTGGGAAAAGTTTTCATGAAAAGTCTGTTCACTGATGTGTAACTCTGACAAAAATGGGTTGATGAATAGGTGTTCAATGATTAGTGAGTTCAACTAATTGATATAGACCTGAGAAATTTAGGCAAAGGCATCCAGATTTGAAAAATTTTACAATACAAAAAAATAAGAAAACAGCAGAAAAGAGGATTAGTAATGGAGAAGTTAAAGAAATAAAAACTGAAATTATGGATTACCTGCAAAGTGAAGGATTTAGTGAAGAAAATCTAACTCAGATAACATCACAGCATAATAGAATAATGAGTTCCCAAATTAAGGAGAAACCAGTGGAGAGGGAAGCATCTGATTAGTTGCCATATGAAGATACTTTGGAGCCTTTAGTAGAAAACCCGTGCAAATGTTCAGTTGAAATTGAACAGGAAGGGAAGGAACAGGAAATTGTGGTAACTCTGACACTGTAAAATGTTGTGGAGTGATAGGCCAGTGAGTTCCCATATGAAAGAGCAAAGGATAAGTCAGGATGAAGCTGAGGGGAAGACGGCACAGGAAGATTTTCTAGAACTTTCTATAGAATGCCCACAGGAAATAGAGAAAAAAGAAGGAAATGATCTAAGGGAAGAGTTGCTTGATTTAATAGAGATGGATAGACATATTACGATCAATGAAAGAAATAGATTACAGAAAGTCAGTAAGAAACAAAATGTTAGAAGTTTAATAAAACAAATGAATATAGTAATAGACTGTTCATGCAACACAATGCAGCAAAATTAATAACAGATAATGTCTTACCACAAGAACACAGGGTAGTGAGGGAAAGGAAGGGGAAAATCAAATGCCATCATGGACGTATCGAATAGAGAAAACTATAAAGCAATTAAGACAAGAAGTTTCACTGTTAGAAGATTATAGAAGAGGGAATAGATCAACAAAAACACTAAGAAATATAAACCTGATAAAAGCAACACTCATTATTAGAACATACCAGGATCTTTTGTACACTATTGCAAATACTAAACTAAATATATCAACACAGGAACAAACCCTTAGAAGATATGGAGATAAATATAAAGGAAAAGTACAAAATAAGCAATTTATTGATGACCCAAAAAGGTTTTGCAGAGAATTGGAAAACAAGGCAAAAGGAATTGAAACACCACCAAAAAAAGAAGAAATATTCACATTTTGGAGAAATATCTATGAAGATCCAGTGGGACATAGAAAAAGCTACTCAATGGATAGAAGAAGTAAAAGACAGAATAAGAAGTTCAAATGTACAGGATATAAAACTGGATGAAGTAGTGGCTAGAGAAATTGAAGCAAAATTAAGAAAAGCTCCTAACTGGAACACCCCAAGCCCAGATGCAGTATTTAAATTCCAGCTAAAAATATTAACATTTTTACATTAAGATTTCATCAAGTGTAAGAAATATTTATATGCATACCCCAAACAGATGCCATCCTTGTTAACAACAAGAACAATAATACACCTCCTTAACAGCAGACCAGCAAGATATCCTAAAAACTACAGACCGATAACTTGTCTTCCAACAATGTATACACTATACACTGGAACTGATAATAACAGAGCTTAGAATCATTTGGAAGAAAACTCAGTCATGGCAATAGAACAAATGGGTGACAAAAGTAAGTCATATGGAGCAAAGAATCATTTGATGTTAAGTAAAGTCATAAGGGAAAATTGTGACAAGGGAAATAATTTAAGTGTAGCATGGATAGAATACAAAAAAAGCATTTGAAAGCATTCCACATTCATGAAAAAAAGTGCTTACAAACATATAAGATACACCCTACACTGATCTATTACATTACAGTGACCATGAAACAGTGGCAAATGGCTTTGCAGCTAAGGCATGATAAAGGACAAATTACTATCCCAGGGATAAAAATTCAAAGGGGGATATTCCAGGGTGACTCTTTCTAACTGCTGCACTTTTGTTTTGCCCTTAACCCATTAAGCTGTCTACGTAACAGTTTATGTCATGGCTGAAATTTGGATCCCAGAAAACAACTAAGTGTAAAGACTTTGCATCTTATTTTTGTGGATGATTTAAAACTGTATAGGACATCAGATGAGGAAAGGAAAGCACAACTGCAAGTGATCAAAACTTTCTCAGATGATTCAAGAATGTCATTTGGTCTTAATAAATGTGCAAAAGTAACCTTTAAAGCATGAAAGCTGCAGCACCAAGAAAACATCATCCTGGGACAGGAATATGATATAAAAGAACTTGAGCAAGTGGATGTGTAATAATATTTGGGAATTGATGAAGGATCAACAATAAAACATGAACAAATGTGAATAAAACGTGGGAAAAAATATTCTAAAAGACTAAAATGAATATTAAAATCAGTCCTGACATCTAAGAACAAAGTCCTAGCTATAAACCAATTTGATTTCCCTGTTCTAACTTATAGTTTTGGGGTGTTTGACTGGCTGCAGAAGTATCGAATCATTTGGACAAGAAAACAAGTAAAATGCTTCATGATTATCAGATGATTTATACAAATCAGTGTATACCAAGATGATGTATTCCCTGTTAAGAAGGGGGTATGGGCCTTCTCAAAACTGATTACATGTATAGATCTGCAATCATAGATCTGCATACATATCTGTTGACCTCGCAATTTCCAAACATAGTGAAAGTTTTAAAACATGAGGAGAAGAAGTCTAAGATGACTTCCCTGTTTAGTTTAGAAGAAGCATATCGGTGTCAAGCGGGAATGGAAATCAAACCAGAAGTTTGATAAAAATCAGGCAGCAACTGAATATGCAAAAAAAAAAGAAAATAATATAAGATGAAATATCAGTTGATAAGGCAAGAAATATGGAAAGTGCACAAATATAGTTGCAAGTACAGAAAACCCCTGGAACAACCTCATGCCGATCAGGATCTAATGCAAGAATGGTTAAGGAAAGATGAATTTAAACAAAAAGATGAAAGGTTAATATTGGCGGCACAAGACAGTGGACTACATACAAGTTAGTTAACAAAGTCCACTGAACATGTAGGAGAGACAGACAAATGCAGGTTTTGTAAAATAGAATTAGAAACAGTCGCACATCTTGTTGCTTGGTATGATATACTAATGGAAGAAGGTCTGTAAACTGAAAGGCATAATAATGTGGCAAGACTATTGCATTGGGGAGTGTGCAAACATTATAATATTGAAGTAGCTGAGAATCATTGGAAACATGAGCCACAAAGCATTATAGAAAATGATGAAGTTTATATCACATGGGATCATACATTACTAACAGTTCAAAAAATAGATGCAAGAAAACCAGATGTAGTAGTCCATGAAAAGAAGACAAAAGTAGCATTGACCATGGAAATTTGTTACACCTAGTGATTACAGTATCTTACATACTGAGAGACACAAAGTCATAAAATGCCAGGATTTGAAAGCAGAAACAAGGGCAATGTGGAGGAAGGATGCACAGACAGTTCCAATAGTAGTAGGATGGATCTCATAAAAAATAATTTACAGTCATATTTAGATATGTTACTGATACATGTAACTCTGTATGAATTGTAAAAGGAGTCAGTTCTAGGCACATTGTGGGTGCTGCGAAGAGCACTTTTGGCTAACATGAAAAATTTAAACAATACTAATTTCACAACCTTTAATCATACTTTGACTTAGGAATGGGGTCCATTCCCATCATGGTACTAGAAACACAAAAGACTTGGAGAGATTTAACTGGGAGAATCCATATAAATGTTGCATTTATCCTTGAATTTGATGCCTAGATCATGACTGAGAAGTGGAGGAAAAAGATCAGTTTGTTTACCCATTTAAGAAATAAATAAAAATTCTTTTGGAAGGGGAAAAGTTAGCCCAACACTTTTTGTATGCTTGTTTTAGATTGCATACAGTAGCAGAATTCCATTTTAATAGCTGTTGAATTTGTTTAGATGAAGCAGGTTTTTGCGGTCTCTCCCCTTACACTATTATATCAGAAGTACCAATAACATAAAATATAAATGGATATTTATTTATTTATTCATTCATTCATGTTTTATTATTATTATTCTGAATTAATTGAAAGGCACTTTGTAGAGGAATGATATTAATGTTTTTCTTTCATACTAATATGAGGTGGTGAGTGGCATTCATTAAGCCTCTTCGATGGCACACCCATCTTCTTTAGCATATCTATTTGATCCCTCACCTAGTGTGACACTGAGCATTAAGCCTGATGATAACAGATTATTGGTTACTTGTTTATCATCTTCTCTTCTTCACAGCACTTTCAAAATGAATTAAATACAGGGATCATCTGGTGATGGCATAGTAAAGTTAGTAATGTTTGGGGAAATCATTCAGATTAAGGCACACCGAAATGCACAATAGCAAACGCTGACCTCAGTGTGACATCCATAGCAGAAGTCCCAAACTTGTTTCAAGTCACTCACTGCCCCTTAAGCAGCTCTTGTGCAAGTAAGCAAATCATATAAAATGCACACATAAAAACCGCCTCTGTCTTAATCTGAACAATTGTTAGGTTTTAGTACAATATGCGTGTTAGACAAGTTACGGCTTTTGGTTCTCCAGCACAGTTCCATGCTAGGCTGCCTTGTGTAAGGAATCTCCATGCCCTCATCATGCCTAAGAGAGTTTCCATTAATTTCCTTCCACAATGTGAGTCAAATGGGGGCCATCTAAGATATGTAAAACATGCCTACTGTCTAAAAAAACAGGGCACATGCTCCCTTTTTACATAAAATTAAAAATATATATACAATAATTATTTTCTGCAAAATGTTGGCAGGTCAGTCTATGAGCACCAAATACATTACCAAAGATGCTGATCAAATAATTACACTCCTAATCCCAATGTTTATACCTGCAAAAAAATATTGCTATCATGATTATAGTAATAATAATAATAATAATAATAATAAAACAGTAATCAAAACCAGCAATAATGTGGCCTATAAAGTGCTTCATCATAGCAGTACAAGCACAGTACAAAGGGAACAATGGAATATCTCTTCAAGTTCATAGGTTCATAGGTAGGTACTAGGTTATTGCCCCAAGGGCCTATGTAAGCCTAGCCAACAAGTTTCCCTGGCTTTCACCACCCAAGAAGGTTATTTTCCTGTGCCCCTGTCGAGCAGGGCCACAGAAGTGATCCCCGGGGTGAATTTCCTATTTCCCATCCAATCAACATGATTCTTCTTGAAGAGTGCTAGGAAGGAACTCTTCTTGACACAGAGAGGTAGTTTGTTCCAGAGTATGGGAAGTCTCTGGGACAGGAATCTATCCCTCTAACATGTTCTGTTTATTATGGTGATAACGTTTAGATCTCTAGACTGTGTAGCTTGGAGGGATTGGGATTTCTTTAGATCTAGGATGTCCAACAACTCTGGGTCTGACATAGCTTTGTATGTTAGGCAGAGATCACCTTGGAGTAGGCGATATGCTATGGAGTAAAGCTGGAGTTTTTTGAGACGGTCAGCATAGGGCATATGTTTGAATCTCGTAATCCTCTTTGTGAGGTATTTTTGTGGCCTTTCCAGCTGTTGCAGATGTCTTGTGAGGCACATTCCAAAAGGGGCATTGTACTCAATAATGGGTCTATTTAGAGCTGAGTAGAGGGGAAGAATGACTTCTTTTTCCTGGATGAGAACCCTTTTATGATGAGGTGTGCCATGTAGAAGGATTTCCTGACTACTGTGGGGATGTGATTATCAAAGGAGAGACTACTGTCCACCTGAGTCCCAAGGTCTCTTATCAAACCTTTGGCATTAAGTGGACTGCCACCTATGTGGTACTTCATGGGTACAGAGTTTTTTCCAAAGGGAATGACAATGCACTTTTTGGCATTGAGCTTGAGGCCATGGAACTGACACCAGGCATCAGTCTCAGTGAGGTGCTTCTGTAGGATGTCCATGTCGTTTGGGGACCCGATTATGGCACCTAATTTGCAGTCATCTGCAAACTTCATCAGCCAGAGGCCCTCTGTGTTAGCCCATACTTCAGAGAAGTAGATCCCAAACAGGAGAAGACCCAAGACTGAGCCCTGTGGTACTCCACTTGTCACAAGTTTGAAGTCAGATTTGTAGTCTGCAACTTTTACAGTGTGGGTTCTGTCAGTGAGATAGTTGGTAACCCATCTTGTGATGTATGGATTTATACCCAGGTTAGTGAGTTTATCTATGATTCCAGAATGGAGGCTAGTGTAGAAAGCCTTGGCGAGGTCAAGATAGGCTGTGTGACCTGCCTTACTCTCATCTACGGCTTTGGTGACTGTTTCAAAGAAGTCAATCAGGTTCTGGAGACATGGTCTACCCTTTACAAACCCAAACTGGGTGGGGTCCAGAGTTTGGAGGTTGCTAATGTCTTTGTTTATGAGTTTCATGATGATATGTTCCATGGCCTTGAAAACCAGGCTCGTCAGGCTAATAGGGTGATAGTTCCTGGAGTCAGTGGTGGCTTCCCCTTTGTGGAATGGTATAAGTGTTGCTGTGGGCTATTCAGTGGGTACAAAGCCTGTCATGAGGCTATGATTGAACATGGTGCATAAGTGGGGGCCAATTCATTCTGAAGTTCATGTAGAACGCAGCCTGGGATGTTGTCCGGTCCCATGGATGCTGTGTTCTTGGCTTTGGAGACTGCAGTTTTTACCTGCTCATTTGTGATTGCAGGGGCACTGTATTCGTCTGGTATGTATATGGGCCTTTTAGGGGGTGAGGGGGGTAAAGTTAGCACTGAAACTATAAGCCAGGATGTTGGCGATATCAGTTGGCTCCATAATTTTTGTGCCATTGTGCTGTAACTCAGAGCTGATCTGGGTGTTACCATTGAGATTCTTGACATAGCTATAGAATGCCTTCTGGTTTTTCTTTTCATAGCTAGCGTTGGAGAATTTTATGAGGGATCTCAGCTTCTTACTGAGGCTGACCAGGGAGCTCCTTCACTCATGGGATTTTACTCTCTTTTGCAACAGTTTCTTCCTTCTGTTGTAGAGTTTGTTTATAGCAGGGGACCATCAGACTGGCTTCCTTTTTTGGAGGATAGTGTCTTGGTTCTGACAGGGATAGCATGATCCATGCACTCATGTAAGTGCTTATAGACTGCATTTATATGGGATTTGGCAGTCGTAACCATATTGTTCATCTGCATGGATGTCGTGAAGTTGGCCACTTCTGTCTTAAGAAGCATGAAGTTGGCTTTGGAAATTTTTTTTACAGTGGTTTCCTTAATGAGGGTGGGGGAGGGATGTGGAAATCTATGGTGATTAGCTTATGGTCGGATCTGACCAATGAGGAGTTGACTTCAGGTGTGGAACACCGGTCACTCATGTTGGTAATGACTAGTTCTAGGATATTATTGCCCCTGGTGGGGGTGTGGATAAGTTGATCCAGGGCATTGGAGTTTATGACTTTTAGAAAGAGTTGTGCAAAGGAGTTGTACATGAGTAGTTTTCACAGTTAATGGTGGTGTAGCTGAAATCACACATTATTAGGGTGTTTGGTTAAACCCTAATATTTTCTAGTATATCAAGAAAAGAGGAGTGGAATCCTGGGGCATGGTGGGGGATCTGTAGCAAGCTACAATATGGATTGCAGTTTTGCCCAGAGTTAGTTGCACTTGGATCATTTCGGACACATTATGTTGAGCAACTAGCCTGGAGGTGTGGTTATCCTTAATGAATATGGACACACCTCCACCCTTGGTGTTTCGGTCCTGGTTAGGTGGCCGAAAGGTATGGTATGAGTTGTATCCTGGTAATTCAGGGGTGCTCTCTGGAGCCTTGAACCAGGTTTCAGTCACTGCACAGATATCAATGTTCTCCATTTTAAGGAGTGCCTTGAGTGAGTGCATTTTGAGTATTAGACTTCTAGCATTGAATAGCATTACCCTCAGTTTTTGCTTGCCTGTATCTGTTACAGTGGAGGGTTTGTCTTTTGAACCTTGCCTAAAAAAGACACTATAGGGGTGGCAAGAGCCTTAGCCAGTATCCAGAATCCCAGGGGTGACAGGTGCAGGCCATCTCTGGCAAAGCATCGTGGCCTGTCAATCATGTCATCCCAGGCAGACAGATACTGGATACCCTTAGAATGACACCTGAAGCTTAGTCAATTGTTGAAGTCAATCATTTTGTCCTTGTACTGCGGTATCATTTTGGGCAAAGGTAGGATGCTTCTTAGGGCTAGGGTCATATCTGCCTGGATTACAACATCAGAGAGCTCCTCCATGTCTCTTTTCATGTAGTCCAGGGAGGTACGTCTCAGGTCGTTCACACCAACATGGACCATGACTGAGTCATATTTTTACTTGTGGAGTGACCTGAGTGCATGGGTTATGTGGCGGATCCTGGGCTAACAGTAACCTTCTCCTTGTCTATTCTGGTGAGTGGAATATCAGTGTGCCTGACTATGGAGTCAACTATGACTAATGTGTTAGGTATGTTGTTTTGCCTTATTGGCTATGGTTGAGTGGCACACTGAGTCTGTGTGTTATGTGTCTTTTGGGTCTTGATGAGGGGTGGAGGTTGCTTGCGATTCTGCTTTGGAGGTCTCTGTTGCTTGGGCAGATTCTTATTGAGAGCCTCCAAGAATGTTTTTGTATATCTATGTGTGGGTTTTGGTGGTGTAGGTATAGTGGGGCCCTGTGATGAGTGTGGTGTGGAGCAAGTGTTTACCTTCTCCTCCTGACTGATAAGTTCAGTCTTGGGTTGAGAGAGCTTTGCCTCCAGTTTGGCTAGATAAATGCATCTCTCACAGGTTGTAGTGTTTGGTGGTAGGAGGAGAGGGTTGTCTGTGTACATGAGGCAATTGCTACATTGCCCCAAGATGCCCAGATTCATCAGGTAGACAGGAGAGAACACCGGGAGCTGTCCCTTGGACATGCCTGGGTAATCACTTATTTCCTCTAGACATGTGAGGGAAGTAAGTACTAGAGCAGTTTCCTTGAAGTAACTTGAGGAAGATAAGTACTAAAACTGCTAACAAATAAGTAATGAGAAAGGTTGAGTACTTCACTAATTTGTAGCTTATTTAGTGCTTACAACAGTTCTGAACCAGTGCTGGGCACAGAAAAGCCGATTCAAGTGCTAATGTTAAGAAACTGACTAGTTCTAAGGAAAAAAACTGAAGAGCAGACTTTATGGCCCCAGGAATAATTTAATCCTAGCTAAGTGGCGCTGTGTGATGCACAAACTCAAGCAAACCCATGCAAACACGGGTTTTTAACTCAGAAACTTGAACGGGATAGAAAATAGCAAAGCACCAGCTAATATAAGGAATTAGGGTAGCCAGCACTCCAAAGACTGAAAGACTGCTAGCAAACTACACATCAGATGGTCAGGTGAAAGATTAACTTGGTGCAGAAAATGAATTTTGAACCAAATGTTTAGGTGCAGGTTAAACTCTGTAGCTCTGATGGAATACATAGCAATTTACTATGATACTGTCAGTCAGAGTGTTAATTGTGTAAGACATGGCCATAACTGTGCAAACTGAAAATGGTGTCTCTTAATCAGAACAATCACAAAGCTTGGATATCTGCCTGGTCAATAACGAGTTTATTTAGTTCTTAAGTAGTTATATTTTTTCAGGCATATTAATATATACATAGAAGCAGCTAGACCCACCAGGAAGAAGTACAAAACTAACTCAAAAAACAAGCCACCCTGATGGAATCACAACATCAATAGGCTGTATAACAGAAGGAAGAAAATTATGGCAAAAATTAGAAGGTGTAGCATCCCGCAGGATAAAAGCAGTCTAATCAAAATAAACCAACAACTCAGAGGACAAATAAAGTCTTCCAAAGCCAAATTTGAGGTAAATTTGGCCTCCCAGGCCAAATACAACAACAAGGCATTCTTTAGCTATGTCTACAACCTCAAAGGCAATAAACAATTGTGTGCAGAGCTCATTGTTAATGGAGCCACATATAATGATCCAGAAGATATAGTAAACCTACTGGCAGCCAAATTCAGCTATAACTTTACCCCTCTCTCCTTCTCAACCTCCCCTCAGGAAATACCACCAAATATAACTCCCCCTACTATCACTAGAGAAAAGGTTGTCAATGCTCTCTCTAAGGCCAAGAACACCGAATTGATGGGCTCAGACAATATCCCAGGATGCCTTCTAAATAGCATAAACATGACCTATCAGACCCTGTGGAAATGCTATTTAACTGTAGCCTCCAAGCAGGCTTCGTGCCTCACAAATGGAGAAGAGAAACCGTCATCCCTCTGCACAAATGTGGGCCATCTACAGACCATGGAAACTTCAAACTCATAAGTCTCAGTACTCTCATATGCAAAGACATGGAAAGAGATAACATGCAAATGATCAATAATGACTTAGGAAACCTCCATACACTGGACCCAACCTAATTTTGTTTCATCAAGGGCAGGTCAAGCCTACTCAAGCTGCTGGACTACTTTGAGGTCATCAAAGAATAGATGAGGGCAAAACAGTTCACACTGCCTACCTTGATCTGACCAAGACATTTAACACAATAACCCACTTGGGCATTGTTGACAAACTCAAGAGGTTAGGTATAAACCCTTATGTCACCCAATGGATAGCAAGCTGGCTCATAGACAGGACCCAATAAGTTAAAATTGGGAAGTCCCCCTCTGCAAAGAGGCCAGTCACAAGCTGTGTCCCACGGGGAACAGTCCTGAGACTGCACCCTTTTGGCAATTACTTCTCTGAAGTCAAGGCCATTTTCAAAGGGCTGTGGCTGACTAAATTTCAGATGACTACAATTTAGGAGCAATCATAGAATCCCCCACTGATACAAATGTTTTCCAATAAGAGATGACACAGACAAATAACTTGTATCAGAGCCATGGACTAAACTAAATGCCAAGAAATTAATAATAGTATCCTTCAGAAAGTTACCTGATCCTGGTAACTATCACATTGACAATACACTTCTAAGAGATGACCCAGTAATTAGGGACTTCGGGACACACATAGGCAGTTATCTAGCCTTTGACCATCACATGTTTGTAGTAGTGAGGAAATCATTTTATGTTGTACAACTTATAAACAAACATATGACATCTAGGTCCAAGGAGATCTTTGTTCCACTGTAGTCAGCATTCAGCAGACCTATCATTTGCACAATGCCAACTTTGGTATGTACTTAACCAGGCACACCCAACAATTGGAATGTCCACAGATGTTGTTCACTAAAACAATATAGGGCATAATTAACATGTTTCTATGCAGACCACCTCAAGGCCCTATCCCTGTATTCTGTCACCTACAGGCTGTTGAGGGGAGATCAATGCTTGGCATACAAGAGATTATCAGACCCCCACCCTGATGGATGTCTGCATATCTGCAAAACAAACAGCACCAGAATTACCCATTCTAAAGACTTAAACATTGCCTGTGATATAAATAGGAACTGCCATTGCCTGTGATATAAATAGGAACTGCCAGACAGACAGCTACATATCACAGAGACTACCTCTTTTCTGATACAGGCTCCCTATACATGTAAACCAAAAGTCTTCCCTAACTCACTTCAAATGTAACTTGGACAATTGGATGGGGAACAGAAAATTCATCCCTGGTTTGGCTCCTGTTTCTCTGACTGACATAGGCAGCCTGTAAATAGTTCATCTCCCAGCCCCCTGCTTGTAAATGTTTCATCTACCAAGCCCCTTCTTACACTTATCAAGGGTATCATTACTTGTCAGAGGTTTGGGATGCTTGGCTAGTCTTAAAAAGGACCTAGTGGTCGTTAACCTAATAAACACCTATGCACCTATGGACCTATAACAGCATTTCAGTTATTGCTAGAAATGTTTTATGCTAAAATATGGAATAAAAGAAGAAGGCATCTGCCAGTTTGGAGTGTTTGCCAATGAAGTTTATCCCAATAGCTGACTACATATCAGCTTTGCTATGTGGGATATGATATAGGATAGGATATGCTATAGGAGATGTACCTCACAGGGAATACTGCTGCTCTGGAGCAGACTCCCCATCCACATAATATCAAGTTCATCCCTGCCCATATTCAACTGCAAGTTGGATCTATGGATGGGAAACAGAAAATGTACCTCAGAACTGCCCCTGTTCTACCAATGGACAGGGGCCACTGCTAAATGTTTAATCCCATGCATGTGTGCCCTCAAATTATCAACAGTATGATCGCAGTTATTCTCAGGGGTAATATATAATTCTCATCAACGGGACAGTTAAGGCCAATCTATAGCCAAATGGGATAGGCTATTTCAAGCACAAAAAAGGGAGGGAAACTGGACAGGCTTAAAATGTCCCTCAAGAGCAGCTAGTCTAGTACTTACTTATGAACCTATGAAGATGTCATGTGGTGCAAAGGCAACACTGCAGTCTAGGGCTTACATGAAGAAATATGAAATGATGAGGCACATAAAGTGTCTTAGAAGCAGCTAATATCACTGACCAAATGACTGAGCACAAAATGAGACTAATATATTGCTTAAGCAAATCATTATCATGAAACAAGACAAATACACTGCTTAAGCTAATCACCATGTGGGAGATGTTTAAGATAATCTGAATTTCCATTAAACCAACACTTGCAGCATGAAAATAGTGATTAAAAAGGAAACTGTGCTTCTGTTATGGTATAAATCGAACGTTTAAAAGAAAAAAATGATCAGGAGAATAAAATACATAGAAAAAACATTCTTGTTATTGATGTAATGGAGAAGGACAGTGGTTTGGGCTGTATAATTTACATGCAGCAAAAGTTGACTGGTTGGACTTGTTCACATGAGAACCAATTTAAGACTGAATGAGACCATTGTATTTTACTTCTGTAGTCAGGGTTGCTGGCAGTTATACCTGGCATGTGTTGATTTGTTTTGAAACCTATAAAGTTAATGATCAAATGTTAAGTTTGTTGTGGTGACCTGAGGAATTTACAAGATGGGAAATAAGTGCATTGTCTTTGGGAATAACTGTTGTGCTTAAGCTTGGAAAAATATTGTTTGTTATGTATATGAGGAAATGTAGATTACATAACAAATACAATTTCCTATGTTGCATCTGGCATTGTTCAGACTACATTTCCCCACAGCTATGGGATCACTACATAATCTCGAACTTTTGGAATACCGAATCCCAAAATCTCGAGATGATATAGCCGAAACCCCTAAACACCAAAAGACCAGAAACGCGAAATTTAAAATCCCAATGTACGGAGATATTGAAGTAGTGCTTCTGGTGTTTCGATTTGTTGATGGATAGGTGGAAGTTCAGGTAAGTATTTATGTGTAAGTTGGGTTGGCTAGGGGTTTTAGTATGTGTCAGTGTGTGTTGTGACTGTGATATGTGTATGTGTGGGGGACTGTAAAATGTGTGGGTGTGAGTTTCCTTTGTGTGTCTGTGTGATCTCGGAGTTAGTATATTTTAGTAGGGGTGTGTGCGGGAGGCTTAACCCCCACATGGAGGGTGCAGGGGGACTTGCCCCCTGCTTATCTGTAGTGTAGGATTATATGTTTCATTGTGGAGGGCAGCTGTGTGTATGTGTATGTGTGTGCTGTACGTGTATTGTACGTTCGGGATTTTGAATTTTGCACTTTTGGTATTTTGGCATTTAGGGGTTTTGGCTATATAGTCTCGAGATTTTGAAATTCGGTATTTCAAGATTTCGAGATTATGTACTGAATCTATATATATATATATATATATATATATGTGTGTGTGTGTGTGTGTGTGTGTGGGTCCCCTACACATGGTCAAAATTTCACAAAGCCGAAGACCATATGGCCGAGATGCTGATCTTCCGTGATCTCAGAGTTGGTATATTTAAATTACGGGGGTTGGGGGTGGAGGGTGCAGAGGGTCTCTCCCTCCTTCTAGCATTCTAAAGGTTAGTCTTTGTTTTGTTTTTTAACATGATCGAAATTTCAAACGTTGATCATATGATCTTGGCCATATGGTCTTCGGCTTTGTGAAATTTCGATCATGTATAGTAGACCCATATATATATATATATATATATATATATATATATATATATATATATATATATATATATAATATAAATAAATATATATATATAGAGAGAGAGAAAGAGAGATCATTATATTTAATTGTTTTCCATTGGAAAATATATTGATTTTGACTGCTTCTTCCTGTAATATCATTGTCTACTTATGCAACCTAAGATCAATATAAGGTATGGAGGTATTACTATAAGAGATGAATCTTTTTTGTTGGCTCTTGGATAGATTTGTTATTTTGTATGTTATTATTTAATGATGGTCACACTGTTGGGGAGGACTGATCTGCATAGTTGCACTGATGTGAGCTTCCTGGTGCCTTTTCTTGGGTGCATTATATTGTTGTTAGACTGAGGGGTACATGTGAAATATATTAAATTCTGTTCCAGTACTGCAGATGATTTTAATATTAAAGAGGTAGCTGTATTACAGTCATTTGTAAGACTCTGGTAAATATAATGTGGTATTAGCAAATGCAGTTTCTACAGGAAGTATACGCACTTTATTATTAATAAGGGAAATGTTCTGACCCTTAATATAACTAGATGACTATATTACAGCCATCTGTTTAGTTTGTTGATTTGCTACAGCAGTACCACTTTTGTACTGATGCCAGGATCAGATTGGGAGAGGTTATGGGATACGTGGAATTGCCTTAATGTGAGATTAAAATGGCATGTGGCAAGTTTCAGTTATCAAAAGTTAATTGTGCAAATATAATTCTATCTGCTTGGTTAGGTAAATTTAACATTGACCTGATCATATATGACTGAGTTCAGAAAGTGTATTTTAAAAAGGCCAGAGTTATTGGTTTTATTTGTTAATGCTTTCAAAACTGTTATATGAAATGAGTTTCTTTGATCATGTTTTTTTCCTATAGCATTTCTTGTTGCCCAGTAATAGCTGGATCTAGCACAGGGCTTCCCGGACACCTGTCTAGGACCCTATTCTAGCTGGGTGCAGTGCAGTATTAAGATCTTATCCACAGAAGCTGAGAATATTCAGCACTACGGCAATATACAGCTATTGTGGGTGCCAAATATTCTTGCTTTTATTCATTTTTAAACCATTATTAAAACCATTTTAAAATAAAAAATCTCTAATTCAGCAGATCTGCAAGATAGTTATTTGGCTGTTATAGTAGCTGTACAAACCAAATAATTGCCCTTAGCTTCCCATTAAAATTTATAAGATATCTAACCCAGGAGTAATAGGTCATGCTATTTATAAGCATGATTCTCACCTCTACTCCCACGAGCATAGTAACAGGACATGGGTAGTCAACTCATGTCCTCTTACTCTGCTGTCTGACTTCCATGCTTCCTCAGAAATTTCTAGTCATATGACTAGACTCAACTGGGTGAAGGAGACCTACTGCCTTCAGGGATAGTTTTCTCTTACAGGTACATCATTTTGTTACTTACTGACAGTACACCAGATAGATCTTACACCCAAATTACAAATCAGTCCTATTTATGTGTTGGTTATTATTCATTTATGTGCTTGTCTGTTTATCTATTATTATTTACTGTGACTAGTATGGTATATGGTATAATGTAGCAGTGTGTTAAAATACATTACTGAGGCATTTTTCACCACTTTTGTCAAATACACATTGCAGGTGATCATCAGAAGTGGCTATCTGTTTAAGGAAGTAAATGAAAGCATATCTATGTCAAAGGATCGAATGGACAGATTGCCAAAATCCATATGATATGATCCACAGTTCAGTCTGCTGAAAAAATAATTCAAATGCAAACAAGACCCACAAACAACAGAAAAAAATACTTTTGCAGGGGAAAGCCCCACTGCACCCACACACTCTCCTGCTAATTATATATACCAACTCTGAGAGTGCACTACAGTGGGAAAAAGGGCAAATTTCTTGATCCCTGCTGTAATGTGATCTCAGTCAGAATGGTTTGATGGACTGAATTGCCGATCATATGGTCTTGACCATATGGGTTTTGACAATCTGTCTGTTCGATCATTTGACAAAAAACAGATGAAAGCAATGGACATTTAAGTTTATCATAATAAAATTATTATTGTTGTGGCTTTATGGAAGTGGGGACAGTGTATTGTGACTGAGAGCTACAAGTTGGGGATACAGTACTGGTGAATATTTTCTTTAGTTTCTTTCATAACCTAATATCAAAGGGAGTGCACAAAACATGGCTATCTTTTTAAGAAGAATGAGGGGAGGCAGAATATATATGCAAACATGGGACAGTTATGTGCTTTTGGCTAGACTAAGTTCAGCTGAAATTCTTTATTGAAGCTAGTATGCATTTTACTTTTTTCACATTGTTCATCAGTAATGTTCACAAAAAAGACTTTCTTAATTTAGGGAATGACTGTTTATGAAAGCAAATGACAGTTATGAGTCATGCAAAATAGTAATTGATATAATTAGATTTTGGGAAGTGGGTGTATATGTTTCCAAGAGCAAAATATATAGAAGAACAAGATGAAATAAATTACTGTGGTCATGGTTTCTTTTCTTTTTCTCAGAATCAGATATCAGATGTATTTACTGAAGCTGGATATATTGGGTACATATAACACTGTCGAACTTTTAAAAGTTTGAACGTCATATGGTCAACACCATATGATCGAACGTTTAAAAGTTTGAACATTTCAATGGAGATCTCTGTACAGTGCAGAATGGGAAGATTTCCCTTTCCTGCACTGTAGTGCGATCTCTGAGTTGGTATATTTAAAGAGCGGGTGTGTGCGGAGGGTGCAGGAGGGCTTGCTCCCCTGCTTTAAGCAGTCAGATAGGTTTTTTTGTGTTGTTTATTTTATTTTTTTTTTAGGTTTTCTAATTGTTAAAAGTTCGATCATATGGCTTCGACCATATTACGTTCAAACTTTTAACAATTCGATAACGTAATATGAACCCGATATATTTTGGGTAGGTGTTTGAAGGCATGCTGTACATGAACGTACAGGATTGTTACATAATCAGTATCAGATAGAAATGATATGGTTTGCTAGAAGGGCAGTGTACATAACTGTGGCCATTATATTTTTCATTTTTCATTTCATTTCAAAGAGACATCAGAAATATATAGACTAGTGGTATCACTTTTTGAGGGGCAGGCAATATAGGAAAGCAAACGTCTGTTATAGGATCACTTCAGAATGATTACTGATGTAATTTTTTTGGGAGGGCAATATCTGCTAAAATGAAACTGGGCCATTATCAGAGGCATAGCTGGCTCATCCTGCATCCTGTATCCATTCCCTTATCTGGCACTCCTTGAAGAGCAAAGGAAAAAAAAGGCCCATGATCTTACTTGGTGCTCCTGAAATGCAAAAGTCAATTAGGCTCTGTTTCTGTTCCCACCCCTGCCCCTCCTTCCATAGCTGAGAGTAAATAAAAACAAGCAAATTGCTTTCTATATTTCCAAACAGTGTATACCATGCCGGGAACACTATAGCACTTAGATTTATCTGAAAAAAGGCAACAAAAATGTTTTTTTTTTCCTTTTAAACTGTAGCAAACTATTTGCTACATTGCAGCAAGCAAATGCCACAGTTTATACCACAGATCATTACAGGACTTGGATTTGCCTCAAAAAGCTAATTGTGTTCCTTTTAAACTGTAGTGAACTGCTTGTTACAATATAGCAAGCAGTTGTTGCAGTTTGCCTACACACAGAACACTACAGTGCTTGACTTTGACCACAGGTGCAATACTGGTATTTATGCACTATTACTAAAAAGTGATTTGGATTATGTGATCAGCACCCTCTAACACATTGCACCCAGAGCAGCTGCCACTTTGGTCCCACCCTTGCTACACTACTAGCCATTATATTTATGTGATGACTTTACAGTCAAAAGTGGTGTACCTCTTTAGAAAAGGAACATTTTACTGAGGCATTATTTGTATGCTTTGTACCCAAGTATGTTACTAGAAGTCTCTGACATAAGGCCACTTATATTCAACAAACACATCCAGAATTTCAGACGCACTTTTGTTGTCACAGTCTAGCTCAATACCAGTTTCTACTTGAAGGAAGTGTGGCCTTTGCTTGCAAGGCTAGATGAAACTAATGCCCAAATGTATATGTCCTCTAACTCCTCATTAGACCGGAAGTGAAAAAAATGATCATGGAAGGTAACTTTTGTTTTACTGCATATAGAATGAAACCTACTTTCTGTGTACTTATGAAAGCAGTCTCTGTGATCTAAATCAGGATAATGATTCACTAAAGTTCTTGCAGATAGTATTGCATTTTGAGTGTGTTTTGCACCAAAGTATCTTATTAGAATTCTTTGATTTTTATTGTGAATTGGGAAATGAGCAAATCCAGTATTTTATAGGGTTTGCTTGCACAGTATGACAGTATACTTGGCTTCTACTTGGACATTAAGTGATCACTACATAGATAGCCAGGCAAAACTAATGGCCAGAACATATTTGTATGAAGTGAATATTATCTCAGAAATAAAATCATAGGAATAATACAAGACAAGAGATCACAAGGATCATAATATACCGAACCATACACACCTTTAAGAAGACAGACTTAAACGTTCTTGTCACTATTGTCATGTGCTTAATGCTGCTTACCTCCCAGATCAAACAAGGCCTTACATAATAAGCTGGTGTAAATATGTATCTACCTGTCCAGTCATCAAGACTAGGACTAAAGGTGGCCAAAGTACATGTGGTGAAAACGTTTTACATAGGCTGGGAATACACTGTGCTTTTAACTTATCACTCCAGTCAGTTTTGGTTATGTTTTTTATGAAGATTTAGGTCTCTAGAACAGATGTTTGTGGAGGCATAGGTTTTGCAAAGAAATAGCAGGCCAAATAGGATTGGGTCTTTCTTGACTCTAGAAGGTCACCTCAGAGCAGCCAGTAGGCTTTTGAGTATAATGAAAGTCCTGCAAATCTTTTGAGATAGTTGAAGGGTTTAAGGTCTTTAATATACTTGGTTAGAAATCTTTGGGGCTTCTCCACCTGAGTGATACGGTTGGATTTGTATATATCGAATGGTGCATTATATGCAATGAAATTTCTGATAATGGAAGAATACATTGGTGGGATGACTTCTTTGTCTCATGAAGACATTCTTTGGTAATTAACTGGGCCATACAGAAGAATTTTCTGACTTTGGATAATAGTATTGTAACTCAATTTTATTCTTGTGATTTATTTTGTGAAATGGAAATAAATGAAAACGTATATTGCTTATTAGACACTGCTATAATTAAGTGTAAAAGTAAATATATTCCCTCTTTTCTTAATGAAACTATAAATTCTCTAGTATGGTTAATTTCTCAGTTGAGAAAGCTTATTCTACATTTTTGAAAGAAAAGAAAAATGGTCGTGCGAGTTATAACTTAACCAAGAATGAATGGTTAGCATTCAAATTTATGAATGAAAGAAAAGATCTTTAAACCATCTGATAAGGGGAATAAAGTGCCAATAATGAACAGTGCACAGTATTTAAAAACGTGTTGTGACCATCTCGCAAATAAGGAAGTATATAAAGACGTTGTTTTGGGAGGTTATGAAGCAGCCCTAGTTGATTTTGCTGAATTGATCAAAAAAGATCACAGATTGAGATATTTTACTACAAAATATATAGAGATAAAGTTCACTATGGAAAGGTGAACCATGTCAAAATATCATTGCCGTCCAAAGATACATAAGAGTTTTATGGACCTGGGACCGGGTAGTACAATCGTCTCTGCATGCAACTATTTTCTCCACAATGCGGGTGTTTTATTGCATGATTATTTATTACCAGCAGTAGAAAAAATGCCCTCTTATGTAAAAGACACCTTTGATTTTTTAAATAAAGTGAAATCTGTTGAATGGAGTGAAGCTATGTATTGGGTAGTTATAGATGTAAAGAACCTTTATGCCAATAGGTTACATCAGTTTGGTATTGAAGCATTACATTTTTTTCTAGGGGAACCGCTTTAGCTTATTATTTGATAGATTTAGTCTATTTTTGCTTCACAGATAATTTCTTTGAATTTAATCGAATTTAGCCTGTGTAACTAATTTATCACTGTCTCTGCATTTACCTGTCCTTGGGGAGGACCAGCACAAGAAGCTGTAGTGTAGTGGTTGTTTGGGACCATTCCTAGCTCTTTTGTAGTTCACTGCTTTAAAATCCGCCTCTGGGCATTTTTAGTGGTCCTAAAGGAAAGGAAAAAGGCGACTACCTTCTGAAATCTGCACTTAAAGTTACATTTAGTCGAAATTTATCGAAAGTTTGAAGGAGTTTCTTTGCTCACCAGTGGGAGTGGGGCCTTGAGCAAAGCAAGAAGCAGCAGCAAAAGTTGTTGTTGTTTTTTTGTTTGAGACTCTTTTCCTTTCTTTTTTCAGTTCAAAATTTGCTGCCGCGCGGCTTTCTTGTTTTATGCGTCGCGCATAGCGCAGCTGGTTTTCTACTTGCAATAAGCCTAGCCTATATCTATATCTGAAAAGCTCAGCACTTGCTCTAAAAGCATTTTTATACAGGTTGCTGGCTCTCTCCTGTTCAGCTGGTGGTGAATCTGATCTTGAAGCAATGTACAACTGCCCTCATGTTACACAGACAACCTCTCCTCCTCCCAACAAAAAAACAGGGCGCGGGATTAAAAAATCTACTGCAAAACAACAGGCCTCTCCAAAGCAGACAAGCAAGCAACCACCAAGAGACAGCACACACAACACATAATACACAAAGTCAGTGTGCTAAACAAACTACACCCTTAAGGCCAAAATATAACATGCCAGACACACTGTAAATAGGTGACTCCATAGTCAGACACGGAAAAGGTCACAGTAAGCTGCTTATGTGCCCCAGCCAGTATGACCCTGACCCTGAGCAGCACCCTGGGCTTCTGGATATTGGAAAAAACTAGGGGTAATGCATGCTGCTGCCAGAAGTCTAAAACCCAAAGAGATGCCCCCTCAGGCCCTACTCAGTATGGAGAACATCGATGTCTGTGCAGTAGGTGCAACTAACCATAGGCAAAACTGCCTTACAGTTTGTAGCATGCTACAGACCACCTCTCAAACTCAGGAACCCCACACAGCCTTCCTGAAGACACTGGAGATGATGTCTCTCTCATAATACCATCATTTTGGGAGACTTCAACTACACGATCACTCATAAAATCATCCAAGGCCAACTTTGAGAAAAAAAAAAAAAAGACACAAAAGACAATCACAAGGCAAACTCCCCAGATATGCTCAGAGAGTCCAAAAATGACACAAAATACACCGAACCCACGTAGCCTCCACATACATCTCAGATGCCAGGGTGAAAAGCTCTCTCTAAAGCTAAAACACAGCATCAAAGCTATGGAGGATCATTATGGGACTCATAAAACAAAGACATTGGGGACTACAGACATTGGATCCCAGAGAGCTCTAGAAAACGGATAATTGGTGCCAGAGCCATGGCCTTAAGCTGAGTCATTGTGCCCTGTACCTCTCTCTTATCAGGCCAATGATTGAGTAAAATGCCCCATTTGGGATGTATCTCACCCGACACTGCAGCAGTTGGAAAGACCCCAAAAGTTCAACACAGAAATAAATAGACGTGCTGGGAGGGACAGATTCATAACCCAGAGGCCCTACACTCTGGAACAGAATCCCAGTCCATGTTAGGCAGAGCCCCTCACTGACTTGTAAGCCACATACACTCTGGCTAGGCTTATAAATGCCTTAGGGCATGAACCTATGAATAGTAATTTGTACCAACAAATTAAAGGTACAGTGATAGGGGCATAATTTGCCCCCATGTACACTAATTTGTTTATGGGGCTATTTAAGGTAGATTACCTTTATAAAATGTACTTTTTCCAATGCTATGTAACTAAATACTATCAATACATAGATGATCTGAATTTCTCTGTGGGGGGGAACTATGGTGATAGCCATCGAAAATTTAACATTATTAATAATTTTATGGATGGCACTAGTTGTAATCCCCCCATTTGATCAGAGCACGTCCCTATAATGAATTATTGTTTATAAGCAGGTTAACCAACAATCCTAACAATCTTACTGATGGGATATTAAAAACATGTATAATGTTTGAGAAGAGGGGCTATAATGCCCATTCAATGCAAGTGGCTAAGAACCATTTAGAGCAAGGTGCAAGCCAGGCAATTTCTACTAGATAGATTAACTAGAAATGCAAGTAGTAAAGTTGTTGAGAAAATCTTTTTTGTTACCACATATAATGTGTTTTCAGAAAAATTGGTTGAAATAATTATGTTTTATTGGAATTTTCTGTTGCAAAATAAATATTTAGAGCAACATCTACCTCAATAACCAATGGTTTCTTATAAGAGAGGTAGAAGTATTAAAGATATGCTTGTCCATGCTCAGTTTACTTTTCCAACAGAAGTGCTGAGAAACTCTATTTCTGAGTCTGGTTTAAAATCTTGTGGACATTGTTCAATATGTAAATTTACTGCACAGACTTTTGATTATATAAATGATAAAAGGTATTCTCCTTGCAATGTTTATAGCTGTAATACAGAAGGGGTTATTTATGTTTTAAAATGTGAGTGTAATTTATTTTATGTGGGAGAAACAAAATTAAGTTTTCATGTTAGATACTTGGAACATCTTAGGAATATTAAGAATCAAAAATTAGAGAGTCCTTTGGGACTACATTTTATGTCTTGTCATGGTGGCGATAGTAAAAACCTGAAAGGTACTGTTATAGAAAGGGCAAAAAATGCTCCAGGTATGTCTTTAAAAAATAAGTTGCTTCAAAAGGAAGCAATTTTTATTCTTAGATTTGGCACTTTGTTCCCAAAAGGGTTGAATAGGGAACTTAATTGGAAATGGGTGCTATAATTGTATAATTGATTCATTGCTTAATTGTTTTTATGATGTTTTGTATAAATAGAAGCATCATGGGTAGGTGATTTTATACTCTATCAAAGGCAGTATGTCCGAGAGACAGAGAACTGTATTTGCAACAATAGAAACATTTTTGCTACAATAAATCATTTAGATTATCTGGCATTGTCAATTTTATATCCCAGAATTCAGCTGTTGTTTTTGATTCTGTTGGTGATTAACTGGGCCATACAGAAGAACTTTCTGACTATGGTGGAAATATGAGGATCAAATGAGAGTGTTCAGCATATAAGTATCCAGGTCTCTTATGACTGTCACTGCATGAAGTGGAGTACCATTTGTAACCTATAAGGTGGAAGCAGCTTTTTCACCAGAAAACAATATTTACTTGTAAAATGTCATATGCCTGCACTGCCATCCTTCAATTCAGCTAAAGTGGTTGGTTCAAATACAGTAATGGGTTGTATTGAAATTCTTGGGGGTAGAATAAGAATCTTAGGTACATTTAGTAGACAACCACCATATTACTACTAAAGTTTAATAATGAAATATGAAAGTGGGACTGGCATGTAGCCTTTCATAGATCAGTTCCCACAAGGCTTTAGTACATGTACCTTTAATGACAGAGTCTGACATTTTGCATTGTACTTGTTTCATTTTTGGTGCTGTGCTGAACGTCTGTTCAGTATGCTGTGTACAATAATGGCTTAGGACACTTGTTATTGGATTATTATTACCAGTAGCAAATGTTGACTTTAAAGCAAAGGGAGCTATAGGACGTAATTGAATCAATGGGATTAACTAGAATTGGATGGTACTACATTTTTGCAGCTGGAGCCAGTCAATTTCAGTGAGAAAGTCCCCCAGCAACCACTAATACTAACTATGTTATTGACTATATACATCTCAGACATACTATTGCAATCAACAGGGATGGAGCTATGTGAAATGGAAAACTAAACAAAGGGCACAAAGGACTCCATGATCCCTTACATTGAATACTGGCTCAACCACTGTGCTCCCCATTCCACTTATTCTGAGATCTTCACAAGATCCATACTGATTATCTATTTCTTGTTTTATCACACTTTGCTTTACTCTTCAGCTTTCTCCTCTATCTTTACAACACACCCTAACTGGACAAAACATGTAAGGAAAAACTAAGTTGTATTCAAAGCTTAATGTTCAAAGCTGATTGGATAGTCATTCCCAATAATCTGAGAGGATAGGTGGTCATAAAGGGATGTAAATCATATCTTGCAATAGAACCTGCCTTCCTACTCCACAAAAAAGATAGCCATCTTCCTTGCAACCCTCTGGTGTTAGATTGTCATTAAAGTGAAAGAATATATAGTCACAAGCATACATGATGTAGATCATGACTCTTCGTCCCTACTCACAAAAGGCGGCTAGCTTCTATATATACATCTAATGTTAGACTGAGACAAAAGTGAAAGAAAAAATGGCCACAGTAATATATTTCAATGTGTTGCTGTCAGACAAGTTAGCTACCTAATATAACAGAGGTAATCCAGAAGTCTCAAGTGAAGTCTGGTATCCCATCTGTGACCCAAAAGGTGAAGGGCTAACAAGAAACAGAGTAGAAAGGATTAGTCCAGATAAAATCACTGTAGCTACTACATCTGGGAGACAATCTCTCTCTCTCTCTGATACCCTCCCTGTGGGAGGAATAAAGATGTCTTGTTGAAGTTTCAAGTAGTTTATTCAGTTAAGTAGGTAGATGGGCGAGTGTTCTTGTTCGGATGTTTGACTTAAAGTAAACTCAGATACCACTTTAGGCATAAAAGAAGGAAACCCCGTATCAATGGAAAATGAGGTAGGAGTGACTCACCAAGACAGCTTGCAACTCAGATACTCCTCTTGCAGAGGTCATAGCAATCAGTAAAACTATTTACCATGTTAAGAACCACAAGTGAGCCAGATTAGGTGGCTCAAATTGAACATGTGTTAGCTTCTCTAACACAAAATTAAGATTCCAAGGCTAGACCTACAGTTTTCTTGGAAGTCTCTTATGCAAAACCCCTTTCAAAAAGATGTTGACATGAAATTGCATTGAAAGAGGAGGATCCGTGGGCAAACATGCTGAAATGGAAGGCCAAAAATGAACCTTGATGGAGGAGTAAGAAAGGCCATGGGATAGTAACTCATACAAATATTGTAAAGCCATGGAAGAATTAACCCTGAACGGGTGCTAATTATATTGTTGGCACCAACTAGAAAACCTTTTCCATTTGCTAATATATAATTTTGTAGTAGCAGGCTTTCCTTCTTGCATTAGTACCTGCTGTACATCCTCAGTACACAGGTCCCTAAAAGAAATTAAGAACCCATCATCCAGACAGTCCAATGAAGTAGATTTGGGTTGAGGTATATACAGACCCCTACTCTTGTGTGAGTAGATCTAGTCTGTGAGAATGCTTATGGTAATTGTCCCCGGACATATCCAAAATAAAGAAGAGCCACTGTTGCTTGGGACCAGAAGGGAGTCACCACAATGATCTTGAGTGATTTCTTCGGAAGTACCCTGGATATCTGTGGAAAGAGTGGAAAAAGATATAGAAGCATTCTTGTCCAAAGAAAAGAAAATTCATCTGTCTTCCTGGCCTTCCTGCATGATGGAGTTTTGGTGTAGAACTTTGGCAGCTGATTCTTCAGAGATGAGGTAAATAGGTCTACTCAAGGAACTTCCCATAGATGGATCAAATCTCTGAAGACCCCCTGATCTAGTTTCCCTTCATGAGGGTCTGCCCTTGTCCTGTACAATTTGTCTGCCACACAATTTTGCTCTGAAGAAATATAAGATACCTTTAGGTATTGTGCTGTGAAGCTACATCCCAAGTTAATATGGGTAGTCTACAAAGGTAGTATGATCTGTTTTCCCCTTGTTTGTTGATGTATCACATGATTATGGTATTGTATGTAACAGCTTGAAGAAGGCCAGGGGACCAAAGATGATTCAGAGAGTTGAGTGCCTTGATCAGAGCTAACATCTCATTTATATTTATGTGCTTGTATCCGCCCTTGCTGTCCTGAGCACCTTCCAGTTTTATGCCTCCTTTGCTTGAGGAGTAGCTAGGAAGAAGGGGAAGACCTGGATCTGGAAATGTTTGCTGTCTCTATCATGTGATCTCTCATTTGACAAAGCTCAGCAATGGGATTTGAATAGACAAGGATATTGGTACTGGGCCCAAAAAGACTTTAGATACTATTGTATCATTTACATGTGGAGTTGTGCCAGGGTTATCAGGAGAATTATAGATGCCATGAGACCTAAAATCCTGAGTTATTCCCTTATAATGACTGCAGTGTGAATGAAAAAACTTAAAAATAGATCTAGATATAGATTTATTTTTCCTCTATCTGACACCTCAGGAACACAATCCTGTGTGAAGGAGCAAAAAAAACTTTGTTTTCTTGGAATCCTACCTTAAGTAAAATATCTCACACCCAAGCAAAGATATTCCTGATACTCTGAAAAAGACTACAAAGGTAAGCAAGTCATCTAAATATGGAAAAATGTACATAACTCTGCAGCCTGCAATGAGCTATAACTGGAGCTAGACACTTTGTGAACAGTCTTGGTGCAGTGGATAGACCATAGGGTAAGCCAGAGAACTGATAATCTGATCTAGACACACATAGCCTTAATAAAACACCTGAAGTCTCAATGAATAGGAATGTGGTGCTAAGCATCTTTTAAACCTAGTGATACCAGGAAACTTGAATGAGGAAGACGTGGTAAGATATTGTGAAGTGACAGAATTTCGAACTTGGGAGCTATCACAAGCAGGTTTAAGAAATAATGATACAAACATGATCTCAAAGTATTTTCTTCCTTTGGCACTAAAAACATCCTTGAATAAAAAAACCTTTCCCAACCTGGTAAGGAAGAACTGATTCTATCATTTCCTGGGACAGCATGTAATAAAGGACATATAGAAATAAAATTCTGATTTGGTGGATGAAGATTACCCCCTGAAAAGGAGGGTTTTCTTCCCACTGTCATCTGTAACCTTAATGAGTGACCTTCAGAACTCATTTGTCTGAAACTATCTATTGTCAAAGAGAAAAGTGGTGATTCAGACTTCTTGTAAGAGAAAAGTACTGTCAGGATGGGAGGGTGGAACAAGGTCCCATAAATAGTCATTCTGATTTGTTGGACTGTCCTTGGCTTTGGGGGGTCCTGAATTCATTTTGGAACCCGCTTGACTTGGTTTGGTTAGGGAATCCCTTAGAAATGTTGAAAAGGTAGGGCTGAAACATCTTAGAGAATCCCTATAACAGCTTACCCCTTTCATCATACTTCTTGATCACCTCTGCAGCAGAAGAACCACAGAGTATTTATCTAAAGGAGAATTCAAAATCTCAGTTTGAATGTCATCTGGGAGGTTCTGAGAAACCAGATGAGCAAACCTCCTAGAAATGGTACCGCCTGAGTCACATGCACACTGTAAGCAATGAATAGTGCCTTGTACAATGGAAGAAACTAAATTATTTAAAGCAGATGTTTTCTCACAAGATGAAAATACTGACAAACTATCTGCCATACTTTCACAATTAGTCATAAATTGGCAATTCAAAATTCTGAAAATCAAAGTAGCAGAAGCACACAGTTTTCCCTTACTTAGAAATAGCCTTCCCATCCTTATCAGAAAAGGGTAGGATTGAAATTAACTAAGCATTTAGCAGAAGAAGGATTAACTAAAGCTATAGCTGCTGGGTCAGGTTTGGGAAGAATCTATAAAATTTATAAGCTTGAGGAACAGCATAGTATTCACCTTTAAACTTATAAACTTCTTAACCCATAAACTTATAAACTGTACACATTTTATCTGCCTGTTTAGGGTCAGCAGGCTGACTATCAGGAAAATTACAGGCAATGGCACACATCCTTCAAAGCTGACAGAAATGGAGGAATAGGTGAATGTTCTTGAAATTCCTTCCGTAATAGCTCAGAATTTTCTGATGGACTGAGAGACCTCAGTGTTCTCCTACTGAAAACAGTAGTGCATTCTGGAATGTGGAGAAATAACATCTTGGATCATGTCCTTAAAAATATGGGAGCATCTTGCACCAGCCCTTGTGTATGTTTATCAATTGTTATTTCTGACAATAAAGCAGTCTCCTTTGAAATAAAAATGAAACCTGAGATCCCTTTAATCCCAAGGTATCTTTAGAAATTTCTTTAAGACAAACTACTTACTTCTAAGTGATATTATGGCAAGTTTCAAATCCCCACCAAACCCAGTTAACTCCACTGAATATGTAGACATGCACACCATCACACTATACCAGCATGTAAACAGCTGCACAGATGCAGCTGAACCCCATAGGTACAAGTGTAGGGCAATCCCCCAAAACAAACTTACATGGTGAAGCCATTACATCAACAAGCTTTATAATAAAAGGAAAAGAATTCTGAACAAAAGTATGAAGAGTAATTCCCAGAATTGTAGAGCCCTTGTCACTGAAAAAAAAACAACTCAAGAGCTTAATAAAATTTACTAAAGCCAAGTTTGAGGTTAAAATAGCTAGCCAAGCCAAAGATGATCACAAGGCATTTTAGTGATGTTCATAATCTCAAAAGTACAATGCAGCAATGTGCTGAGCTGATTGTGAATTATGTTACCTGCACTGAGGCTGAAGAGATAGTGGACCTACTGGCCAATACATTTATCTCTAATTTTACCCCTCTCTCTTCTCTGTCTGTCACTCAAGATATACCTGAAACTGGCTTACCTCCAGCTATCACACAAGACCAAGTCCTAAAAGTGCTACCAAAAACTAAAAATACTGCTGTGATGGTTCCTGACAATATCCCTCAATGCATCTTAAATAGCATGAAGTATAATTTAGCCACACCCCTAATAGCACTGTTCACTCTCAGCTTCCCTCCATACAAGTTTTGTATTAAGCAAATGGAGAACAGCTACAGTCATTCCTCTGCATAAGGGAGGACCTTCCACAGATCCCAGCTATTACATTCCCATAAGTCTGAACAGCCTCATATGCAAAATCATGGAAAGACTCATTGTGGAATTAATCAATCAGTTCATAGGGAACCTCCAATCACTGTATCCTTCTCAGTTTGGATTCATCAAGGGCAGGTCATACTTACTCCATCTGGTGGATTTTTTGAAAAGGTCACCAAACCAATGGATTTTTGACACAATGGTACACACTACATACCTCGACCTGGCCAAAGCTTTTGACACATTTACCTACTCAGGCATAGCAGAAAAGATAAATATACTGGAAATAAACTACTATGTCATCCACTGGATTGCCAAATGGCTCACAGATAGGATGCAGATAATAAAAATAGGGGAAGTTACCAACACAGAGAGACCAGTCACCAGTGGAGTCCACTAGGGTTCTATGCTGGGACCTCTCCTGTTTGGCATCTGCATTTATGAAGTGACAGCCAATACCAAGGGTCATTGGCTGGCTAAATTTGCAGATAACTGCAAACTAGGAGCAGTCACTGAATCCCCAAATGACTTAGTCATCCTGCAGGAAGCTTTGACCCAATTTAATAACTTATGCCAAAACCATGGACTGAAACTAAATGCCAAAAATGCATTATTGTATGCTTTGAAAAGTCATCTACCCCATGAAACTACCACATTAACAATACATCCCTAAGAGCTGGCTCAGTTGTTTGAGATTTGGGTACTTACGTGGACAGTGGCCTAACATTGGCCAACATGTGTATATTGTTGTAAGAAAGTCTTTCTGTACTGCACAGCCTATAAACAAAGGGATTGTGTCTAGATCTAGGGATGTCATTGTCCCCCTTTACTAGGTCAGTAATTGAATATAATGCTCCCTTTGGCATGTATCTGTCCAGACACTAACAATTTGAATGCTGACAGAGACAACTTACTAACAGGATACAAGGCCTAAATAACATGTCCTACATGGACTGACTCAAAGCCCTGTCACTGTAATCAGTATCGTACAGACTGCTAAGATGTGACCTGTGTCTGGCATACAAGGCATCCTTCTAACCATTACTGATGGATTTATTGCATATCAGCAAGCCAAATGGCATCAGCAATACTTGCTCTAGGGATCTAAACCTCTTCTGCAACATCTATAGAACAGTTTGGAGGGAAGAGTATTTCTCACATGGGGTAATGCTGCTGTGGAGCAGACTACCCATCCACACAAAACAAAGTTCACCCCGTACATATTAAGGAACAACTTAGATCTATGGGTGAGAAACAGAAAATAAACCCCAGGACTGCCTTCTGTACTACTAATGAATAGGGGCAGCTCCTAAATGCATTATACCATGCAAAGGTCCCCTCAAATTATCTATGGAATGATTCAAGGTACTCTCATTACGGGTAATATATAAATAGTCTCCAAGAAAGAGACACCCACACAGTGAGAAACCACGTTATAAGAAAGATCAATTGTCTGAATTAAACCCTGGTCTAAACCCAGTAAATTACTCATGTTTAAGGAAATTTGAGGAGTAGATGCACCTTTAATTTTCTGTTTCTTTTTGACAGGAAAATTAAAGCCAACAGTGTTACTAATGGCAGCAACAGCTTCCCTGGGATAGTCACAACATTCTGACAAAACAGGAAAGTCTTCCCAGGACCAACAATAGTGCTTCTTCTTTGCTCACATAATGGAACCCAACAGCCACAGAGGACATTGCTAACTTCTTGTCCATAGTGGCTGTAAGTTCTACACTAGTAGGATCTGGGGTAAAAGATGAGTGGTCTGTGGAACAAGCTATGGCCACAGTGGATTCACTCACCCGTGGCTGATGCAAACGTCTAACCTGCTGTGGTGGCAAAGACTATTTGCTAAACTTTTTCTTTTTTTAGCTAGAAGAAGGACCACCCATGGAACTAGTCATTTTGTTCTATGGTCAAACTGAAAATGTTGCCTCTTTCCTGGGTAAAACAAGCAGCAAAAGCCAGTAAAAATTAAAATTCTTAAAAAGTAACTTTTTCATACAAAACACTGTAAAATGTATTTTAAAATACCTTACCAGCCCCCAAAAGTAAAATAAACACAACTTATCCAAGAAAAAATGGTTTTCAATTACTTTAATCTTCTTTTAAACTGATAGGAAAGAAGTGCACTCCCATTTAAAAGTGCAGTTAAGTATTATGACAGTCCATTAAAACACAAACTCCTAATTTAAAATAACTTTTTTAAAAAGGAAATTACAATAAAACAAACAGGTTTTTAATGTGGAAGGTTTTTCCCCAAAGGGAGCTTATCTGATATCGATCCTTGAATGCCAGCAGAGGAATATTCTCTTCTATATCAGGAAAGCCCTGAATGGCTTGGTTTTCAAACCTGTCATCTCGAGCTGACTAATGGCTTGGGCAAGTGGAATGTGCCCCGAAGCTTTGGAAGTTGTCTGGCTGTTATATCCTATGCAAGAAATAATCCCCATTTAGCTATGGCTCCTGCAGCAGTGATCAATGTAATTACCATATCTAATTATGTCATTATTAACTAATTGCAAGGATAGGTGATTTATAAGGGTAGGAACATTATAGGAAGAGATGTTAGAGGCACATATGGAGTATGTGATGTGGGATAGAGAATGGTGGGGTTTCTGCCACCACGATGCATCATCCACCAGTGTTAACTACCAGACAAAGGTGCTAATCTGCAGTAGCAGTAGTTAACAGTCATTCAGTGCATGC
The DNA here is from genome assembly GCF_019279795.1 of Protopterus annectens. Classification (NCBI taxonomy): domain Eukaryota; kingdom Metazoa; phylum Chordata; order Ceratodontiformes; family Protopteridae; genus Protopterus; species Protopterus annectens. The sequence continues at coordinate 515,958,173 of NC_056748.1, read as the reverse complement.
AAATTAGCTAATAATGAGGTATTTTTCAATTTTTTTGTACTCATCCTTTGTTGACTGGGTTAGTCCCACTAGGGTGGTAGCCTGTTTTCATGACAGACCCAAACTGGTATTCTACTACTGAAATCTAACCAGGGTGTTGGGGAACTTTCCTAGGTGCGTAGGTGGCCCAGAGAAACAGGAAGAAGTATGGTAAGTGTAAGCAAAGAGGATGAAGTTGTGCAGAAGGAGAAAGGAAGCATGGAGATAGCTGAGCCTTTATATGAAAGGCATCTAAGCAAAATGGAAGAAGCAAAGAAGTCGATTATATTGGAGGTGAAAGACGGAATGATGTTGGTGGAGCAGTTCCAGATTCAGAAGATATATTCCAGAAAAAGCTGTTTGAGGGAGAAGACGATAGCCAGCATGGATTTATTTTTACACTTTAATCCAGACGACTGAGTGATGTTTACTTAAAAGAAATGATTAACCAGAGAGAACCAAAGAGCAAAGTGGCAGTGTCATGAGGGGAGATTACAGAGAAAATACAAAAAGAACAAGTTGCTGAAGATATGACAAGAAGAAAATCATATGCACAGACATTAAAAGGAGAAAGAAGAAGCAAAGTACTAAAGGAAGGGAAGAAGAAATATGTAGTAAGAATAATCAGTAAGAAAGAAACTGGACTGGACACTATGAGGTATGGGACACTATAACTGCATCACTGGGTATTTCACCCAAGGAGGTAAAAGCTTTTATTCTTATCAATGAAGCAATATACTGTGATGTATTTTTGAATCAGGACAGTATATGGATTTTTTTTAGAAAAAATTGAAAAAAGGAGCATTAATCCATGGACTGAATATGTGGTACGGGTGTTTAATAGAGAGACAAAAAAGAGTCACGATACAAATTAGAATGGCAAATGAAGAACTGAAAGAACATTTAAAGAAAATATGCAAAGATGTGATGGACACAACAAAATTATATGATGAAAGAAGTTATGGACTGGAGGTTGGGAATGTGGGATTATTTTGAAAATGGAATGTGACAATGTGCAAATTCCTAGTGTCATTAATGAGAATGGTAACAAATGATTTGTTAAATACAGAGAGCAACCTAAAGCATACATTTTTGTGTAAAAATGATCACTTTATCAGTGAAATTAATAAACAAAAATGTTTTATTTGTGGAAAAGTAGGCCATGCAGCAAGAAAATGTCATAGGAAATATAAAAAATATAGAAAAATTGGACATATATGGGTGATTGTGAAGAAAATGTAGAAATTGTAGAAAAAGGTATACGTGATTTAGTATATGATAAAGATGCAGAAAAAGAACAATAAATACAATTAAAAAAACAAAGATATAATAATGGAGGCTAAACACAGGCAAAGAGAAGGGGAAGAAGTGATGATTAATACAAGTGAAGAAGAATATGTAATTTTGCAAGTAGTACGTGGAAAGAAAAATTCCATAGGGAAAAGGGTAAAAGAGAAGAAAAGAAAACTTAAAACTGGAACTGTGAAAGAGAATAAAAAGGTAATGGATAAGATAGAAACAACAATATCATGTAAAAGCTGAAGTTTTTAGCTTTAAATGTGAATAGTATGAAGAATATCAAAAGAAGAATAGGCATTTTAGAATGGCATGTTTCAATGGATATGAATAGTATTATATTAGAAGACACTAGGATTCTGACAGAAGAAGAAAGACTAAAAACTGAAGTTCTGTGTGATGGAAGAGTTATTTAGAATATAGGAAAAGGCACATGTTCAGGAACAGGTATACGATGTAAAGAAAACATTACAATTCTAGATTTCACAATAGTTGAATTATGAAGACTAATTGTACTAGACCTAAGATGGAAAATGAAGGTTCACAGAATTATCACTTAATATGCATATGGTACAAAGAAAGAAATAGAAATAATGTTTAAGAAAATTCTAAATTATGTAGTTGTTAATTTGTTAAATTTTTTCAGATCATATAGCTATATGGATAGAGGTATACGAGAAAGAAGGATACATAAAATTAGGTAAAGTTGTTAAAATGCTTAATGAAAAAGACTTAAATAAAGATGAAATAAAATAACTAAATAAATTATGGAAAGATCATATAGATATGAGAATATTTTATGGAAACTGGACAAGTTGGTGGATAAGTTTTAAGTAAAAATATAAAAAATAAATGTTTCTTGGAATGCCAAACTAAAAGAAAAGAACAGAGAAATTAAGATATAAATGAGTGAGCCAGGAAGTGTTTAAGGGAATAATAAAATATAAAATAATCTTTTTTGAGGAAGAGAAAGATTAAAATACTGTTGTATAAACAAATACATTGTGTACAAGGAAGAAAAGAAGTATCATCCCACTTGGACAAATTAATGAAAGGGAACAAAAGAATAATAAGAAAATTAAAGAACAACAAAGGAGAAAAAATAATAACACAAGGCAGAATGTACAAGGTGATTAAAAAGTATATAGAACAGAATTTTGTAAAAAAGGAGATTAAAGTAAAATGAAATGTATAGCTAAAAAACTAAGTGAAGAAGATAATGAGAATCTGGAAAAATATGAGTATAAAAGAGCTAAATGATACATTAAAAGACATTAATATGGATGCAGCCACATGATTGGATGGTACTGAATGTCAGATGTACAAGGATATGGATATAGCCACATGATTGGATGGTACTGAATGTCAGATGTACAAGGATATGGATGTAGTCACATGATTGGATGGTACTGAATGTCAGATGTACAAGGATATGGATGTAGCCACATGATTGGATGGTACTGAATGTCAGATGTACAATGATATGGATGTAGCCACATGAGTGGATGGTACTGAATGTCAGATGTACAATGATATGGATGTAGCCACATGATTGGATGGTACTGAATGTCAGATGTACAAGGATATGGATGTAGCCACATGATTGGATGGTACTGAATGTCAGATGTACAAGGATATGGATGTAGCCACATGATTGGATGGTACTGAATGTCAGATGTACAAGGATATGGATGTAGCCACATGACTGGATGGTACTGAATGCCAGATGTACAATGATATGGATGTAGCCACATGACTGGATGGTACTGAATGTCAGATGTACAATGATATGGATGTAGCCACATGACTGGATGGTACTGAATGTCAGATGTACAAGGATATGGATGTAGCCACATGACTGGATGGTACTGAATGTCAGATGTACAAGGATATGGATGTAGCCACATGACTGGATGGTACTGAATGTCAGATGTACAATGATATGGATGTAGCCACATGATTGGATGGTACTGAATGTCAGATGTACAATGATATGGATGTAGCCACATGATTGGATGGTACTGAATGTCAGATGTACAATGATATGGATGTAGCCACATGATTGGATGGTACTGAATGTCAGATGTACAAGGTTATGGATGTAGCCACATGATTGGATGGTACTGAATGTCAGATGTGCAAGGATATGGATGTAGCCACATGATTGGATGGTACTGAATGTCAGATGTACAAGGATATGGATGTAGCCACATGATTGGATGGTACTGAATGTCAGATGTACAAGGATATGGATGTAGCCACATGATTGGATGGTACTGAATGTCAGATGTACAAGGATATGGATGTAGCCACATGATTGGATGGTACTGAATGTCAGATGTACAAGGATATGGATGTAGCCACATGATTGGATGGTACTGAATGTCAGATGTACAATGATATGGATGTAGCCACATGATTGGATGGTACTGAATGTCAGATGTACAATGATATGGATGTAGCCACATGATTGGATGGTACTGAATGTCAGATGTACAATGATATGGATGTAGCCACATGATTGGATGGTACTGAATGTCAGATGTACAAGGATATGGATGTAGCCACATGATTGGATGGTACTGAATGTCAGATGTACAAGGATATGGATGTAGCCACATGATTGGATGGTACTGAATGTCAGATGTACAAGGATATGGATGTAGCCACATGATTGGCTGGTACTGAATGTCAGATGTACAAGGATATGGATGTAGCCACATGATTGGATGGTACTGAATGTCAGATGTACAAGGATATGGATGTAGCCACATGATTGGATGGTACTGAATGTTAGATGTACAATGATATGGATGTAGCCACATGATTGGCTGGTACTGAATGTCAGATATACAATGATATGGATGTAGCCACATGATTGGATGGTACTGAATGTCAGATGTACAAGGATATGGATGTAGCCACATGATTGGATGGTACTGAATGTCAGATGTACAATGATATGGATGTAGCCACATGATTGGATGGTACTGAATGTCAGATGTACAATGATATGGATGTAGCCACATGATTGGATGGTACTGAATGTCAGATGTACAAGGATATGGATGTAGCCACATGATTGGATGGTACTGAATGTCAGATGTACAATGATATGGATGTAGCCACATGATTGGATGGTACTGAATGTCAGATGTACAAGGATATGGATGTAGCCACATGATTGGATGGTACTGAATGTCAGATGTACAAGGATATGGATGTAGCCACATGATTGGCTGGTACTGAATGTCAGATGTACAAGGATATGGATGTAGTCACATGATTGGATGGTACTGAATGTCAGATGTACAAGGATATGGATGTAGCCACATGATTGGATGGTACTGAATGTCAGATGTACAAGGACATGGATGTAGCCACATGATTGGATGGTACTGAATGTCAGATGTACAATGATATGGATGTTGCCACATGATTGGATGGTACTGAATGTCAGATGTACAATGATATGGATGTAGCCACATGATTGGATGGTACTGAATGTCAGATGTACAATGATATGGATGTAGCCACATGATTGGATGGTACTGAATGTCAGATGTACAAGGATATGGATGTAGCCACATGATTGGATGGTACTGAATGCCAGATGTACAAGGATATGGATGTAGCCACATGATTGGATGGTACTGAATGCCAGATGTACAAGGATATGGATGTAGCCACATGATTGGATGGTACTGAATGTCAGATGTACAAGGATATGGATGTAGCCACATGATTGGATGGTACTGAATGTCAGATGTACAAGGATATGGATGTAGCCACATGATTGGATGGTACTGAATGTCAGATGTCCAAGGATATGGATGTGGCCACATGATTGGATGGTACTGAATGTCAGATGTACAAGGATATGGATGTAGCCACATGATTGGATGGTACTGAATGTCAGATGTACAAGGATATGGATGTAGCCACATGATTGGATGGTACTGAATGTCAGATGTACAAGGATATGGATGTAGCCACATGATTGGATGGTACTGAATGTCAGATGTACAAGGATATGGATGTAGCCACATGATTGGATGGTACTGAATGTCAGATGTACAAGGATATGGATGTAGCCACATGATTGGATGGTACTGAATGTCAGATGTACAAGGATATGGATGTAGCCACATGATTGGATGGTACTGAATGTCAGATGTACAAGGATATGGATGTAGCCACATGATTGGATGGTACTGAATGTCAGATGTACAAGGATATGGATGTAGCCACATGATTGGATGGTACTGAATGGCAGATGTACAATGATATGGATATAGCCACATGATTGGATGGTACTGAATGTCAGATGTACAATGATATGGATGTAGCCACATGATTGGATGGTACTGAATGTCAGATGTACAATGATATGGATGTAGTCACATGATGGATGGTACTGAATGTCAGATGTACAATGATATGGATGTAGCCACATGATTGGATGGTACCGAACGTCAGATGTACAATGATATGGATGTAGCCACATGATTGGATGGTACTGAATTTCAGATGTACAAGGATATGGAAAACTGGGAAAAAATCCTATTTGTGGAGGTACTAAATAAATGGTCAAGGAAAGCTATATTAGATAGTTATGTATGGGGATTATGAAATTTATATGGAAAAAAGGAGATAAGATGATGTAACAAACTGGAAACCAATAGTATTGAATAATACAGATTGTAAGATAATTATGAGAATAATAAAGAAAAGACTAACAAAGTAGATAAGTCGCTTGGACAAACCGTATTTGTTAGAAAAGGGAAAGGAAGTCAAGAATTATTATGGATAGTAAAAGAAGTAGCAGATTATACTGTAAACAAAAAAGTAGAAGCTAAAATTATGGTGGGGGATCTAAGTAAGGCATTTGATAAAATACAATATGAAGCTTTATGGGACATATTAGGGCATACAACATAAGTGATAGGATAATTAAATTAATTAGGTCTATATATGAAAGGAATAACATAAAATTAATTTTAAATGGATGACTAAGTGAAGAAATTAAAATAAGATGGGGAATAAAACAAGGATGCCCAGCGAGCAGTATTATATTTGCTTTAGTTATGAATGTAATAGTCAATAAAATAAATAGAACATTAAATATGTTAGGATATAAGATAACGAAATTAATACATCTACCAATAATATTTATGTATGCAGATGACAAATTATTAATCACTAAAAATTGAAAAGGGATGTAAAAACAATAAAAAAGTTAATGAAAAAGTTAAAGACAATTTGCTTATGTATAAATAAAGAAAAAAGTAAAGGTTTTGGGTTCACCTGGAACATAGGAGAAATAAAGTTGAATAGACAGACTATAGCTATATTAGGAATAGTACAACAATACAGATTTCCATACTGGATTGGTTGATGTCTGGGTTAACAAAGACCACCAACAGTGCTGTTAGCCAACAGAGTTCTAACAGAAATTGGGCTACAGTTGGCTGAAGGAGAAAGAGAAGAAGAGGAAGAAGGCATTCCTGAAGGCAGGAAGAGAGGAAGAAGGTTAGGAGCGTAGTAGTGAGGGTAGGAACTTTGAAGGTTATCAATATGACTGGTACTGGTAATAGCTAATATTATGGGGAGAAGGAAGGTTGATATATTGTGTGTTCAAGAGACCAGATGGTAGGGGAGTAAGGCCAGGTATATCAGAGGTGAGTTCAAATTGTTCTATCATGGTGTGGATGGGAGGAGAAATGGGGTAGGAGTTATCCTGAAGGAACACTATGCCAAGAGTGTTTTGAGTTGAGAAGAGTGTCAGATAGAGTGATGTTTATGAAGCTGGAAATTGATGGTGTGATGATGAATGTTGTTAGTGCATATGCTCCACAAGTTGGGGGTGCGATGGATGAGAAAGAAAAATATTGGCGTGCGTTGGATGAGGTGGTGGTGAGTGTACCCAAGGGTGAGAGATTGGTGATTGGAGTGGATTTCAATGGACATGTTCATGAAGGGTACAGAGGGGATGAGGAAGTGATGGCTAGGTATGGTGTTAAATAGAGGAATGCAGAAGGTCAGATGGTAGTGGATTTTGTGTAAAGGATGGACATGGCTGTGGTGATTACATATTTCAAGAAGAGGGAGGAACATAGGGTGATGTACAAGAGTGGAGGAAGATGCACACAGGTGGATTATATCCTACACAGGAGGGCCAGTCTGAAAGAGATTGGAGACTGTAAAGTGGTGACAGTGGAAAGCGTAGTTAGGCAGCATAGAATGGTGGTCTGTAGGCTAACGTTGGTGATCAAGAATAGGAGGAGGAGTGTGAGGGCTGTGCCAAGGATCAACTGCTGGAAGTTAAAAAAGGATGATTGTGCGGTGGGGCTCAGGAAAGAATTAAGACAAGCACTAGGTGGCAGTGAAGAGTTAGCAAACAGCTGGGTAACTACAGCAGAGTTGGTAAGGAAGATAGCTAGAAAGTTGCTTGGTGTGAAATCTGGACAGAGGAAGGAGGACAAGGAGACCTGGTGGTGGAACAAGAAAGTACAGGAGAGTATACAGGGAAAGAGGTTGGCAAAGAAGAAATGGGATTGTCAAAAAGATGTAGAAAGTAAACAGGTGTATAAGGAGATGAGGCACATGGCAAAGAGAGAGAGGTGGCGAGGGCTAAAGATAAGGCATATGGAGAGCTGTATGAAAGGTTGGACACTAAGGAGGGAGAAAATGACCTGTACCAATTGGCTAGACAGAGGGACAGAGCTTGGAAAGATGTGCAGCAGGTAAGGGTGATAAAGGATAATGAGGGAAAAATACTCACAAGCTAAGAGAGTGTGTTGAGTAAATGGAAAGAATACTTTGAGGGGCTGATGAATGAAGAGAATGAGAGACAGAGAAGTTTGGATGATGTGTGTATAGTGAATCAGGAAGTGCAATTGATTAGCAAGGAGGAAGTAAGGACAGCTATGAAGAGGATGAAGAATGGAAAGGCTATTGGTCCAGATGACATACCTGTGGAAGCATGGAGGTGTTCAGGGGAAATGGCAGTGGAGTTTTTAACCAGATTGTTTAATGAAATCTTGGAAAGTGAGATGATGCCTGAGGAGTGGAGAAAAAGTGTTTTGGTACTGATTTTTAAGAATAAGGGTGATGTGCAGAGCTATAATAACTATAGATGGATAAAACTGATCAGCCACAGCATGAAGTTATAGGAAAGTGTATTGGAAGCTAGGTTAAGAAGGGATGTGATGATTATTGAGCAGCAGTATTTTTTCCTGTTGGGAAAGAGCACTACAGATAGGATGATTGCTCTGAGAGTGTTGATGGAGATATATAGAGAAGTTCAAAAGGAGTTGCATTGTGTCTTTTTGGACTTAGAGAAAGCATATGACAGGGTTCCTAGAAAGGAGTTGTGGTACTGTATGAGGAAGTCAGAAGTGGCAGAGAAGTATGTAAGAGTGGTACAGGATATGTACAAGGGTAGTGTGACAGTGGTGAGTTCTGTGGTGGGAGTGATGAATGCATTTAAGGTGGTGGTGGGAGGATCTATATTAGCACGCTGAACATTTGAATTGTTGGGTGTTCTAATATTGACCCATTTTCAGCGAACGCTGAAAATATCAAAGTAACAGGAAACTGAATTCTTTCCTAGGGAAAGAATTTGGTTGTCCATTTCTGTTGCTTCGGTATTGTCTGACCTCTGGTGGAAATTTACGGGTCGTGTTCAGGTAAGTGTGCGATTGTGTGGACGTGTGAGTTAAGGCGGGTCAAGTGAGTTAGGGTTATGGCACGGGTCAGGTAAGTGTGTGGACGTGTGGGTTAAGGTGGGTTAGGTGAGTTAGGGTTAGGGCGTGGGTCAGGTAAGTGTGCCATTGTATGTACATGTGTGTTAGGGTGGGTTAGGTGAGTTAGGGTTAGGGCACAGGTGAGGTGACTGTGCGATAGTGACAGACCTTAGGATTAGGGTTTGGGTTAAGGTAAGTGGATAGTTAGTGGTGTTTGTATAGTTTAGTGTAGGGTTAGGTGTTAGTGTTTAGGTGTATGTGTGTGGATTGCTGTTTGTTTGGTGTGCTTGTGTTGTGTGTATGTGTTTTGGAACAGCGAATGTTTTCCCTAGGAAAAAATTTGCTGTTCCGAATGTTCAATGGTTTTTTTTTCGATTGCTAGGGTTCTATATTAGAACACTTGACATTTTGAATGTTCGGTGTTCTAATATAGACCCCGCTGGGATTACATCAAGGGTCAGCTCTGAGCCCTTTCTTATTTGCAATGGTGATGGACAGGTTGACAGACGACATCAGACAGGAGTTCCTGTGGACTATGATGCTTGTAGATGACATTGTGATCTGTAGGGAGAGTAGGGAACAGGTTGAGAAGACCCTGGAAAGGTGGAGATATGCTATTAAGATGAGAGGAATGAAGATCAGCAGGACTAAGGCAGAATATATGTGTGTGAATGAGAAGGAGGCTAGAGGAATGGTGAGGATGCAGGGAGTAGAGTTGGCAAAGGTGGATGAGTTTAAATACTTAGGATCAACAATTCAGAGTAATGGTGAGTATGCAAGAGAGGTGAAGACGAGAGTACAGGCAGGGTGGAGTGGGTAAAGAAAAGTGTCAGGAGTGATTTGTGACAGATGGGTACCAGTAAGAATGAAAGGGAAGGTCTACAAGAGGGTAGTGAGACCAATTATGTTATACGGGCTGGAGACAGTGGCACTGACAAAAAGACAGGAGTCAGAGCTGGAGGTAGTAGAGTTAAAGATGTTAAGATTTGCATTGGGTATGACAAGGATGGACAGGATTAGGAATCAGTATATTAGAGGGTCAGCTCAGGTTGGACGGTTTGGAGACAAAGTCAGAGAGGTCAGATTGCATTGATTTGGACATGTGCTGAGGAGGGTTGCTGGATATACTGGGAAAAGGATGCTAAGGATGGAGCTGCCAGGTAAGAGGAAAAGAGGAAGGCCTAAGATAAGGTTTATGGATGTGGTGAGAGAGGACATGCAAGAGGTTGGTGTGACACAGCAAGCTGCAGAGGACAGGAAGAAATGGAAGCAGATGTTCCACTGTGGTAACCCCTAATGGGAACAGCTGAAAGAAGAAGAAGATATATTAAGAATAGTATTTAGAAAAACTGACTATATTAAAAAAAATGGGAAAAAAATATTCAGGAAATAAAAGACATATGCATATTTTGGAAGTTGTAAATGTTATCATACAAGAAAAAAGTATATGTCATAAACTCTACTTTACTAGGTAAGTTTGCATATGTATCCAGCACATATATGATACTGACCAATTTTGAAAAACAGATAATGTCTATAATAATTTTATTTATATGGGGATCCAGACTGAATCTTGTAAGAAGGGGAGTTTTGTATGTAAAAGAAAAATAAGAAGGATCGGGGTTAATAAAACCAATTGTTCATACAGCATCACTGAACCTGTATAAAGCCTTAACAAGTTACAAAAAAGAGAATACGAATCTAATGGAACACATCCGGTATAATAAATATAAGTGTTTTGGGGGGAAATGGGGATAGGAAAAAGATTGAAAATTATATAAATGAAGAAATAAAGGAATATCAAAACAAAATATTCATATGGAAGTAAAAAGTTAAAGTGAGCATAGCTGAGAAAAATAGGAAAGAATGGTACTTATTGAAAGAACACTTTTATTTTCCATTGGAAGCATTCAGAGATGAAAAATAAGAAAGCTATTAAAATGAGGTATATGTAGTGTAAAAAATGCATGAATATAAAGATATCTTGTGGAGACTGCCAATAAGTAAACTGCCTGTCAAGGCTAATATGCCTTATAAAAGAAAACAAGAAAGAATATGCATTCATTGTGGAGAACTTGAAACAGCAGAACAGGTATTTTGAAATGTATTAGAGTAAAGACGTTTAGGAAGAAATGTGTAAAAATAAAATGCTGAAAGGGTTGGAAAAGCTAGAACTTATAAACATGCATAAGTTGGAATATAGATATTATGATAAGATAAGACAAAAATAAGTGAAGACAATTAATATAATGATATTTTATTGTCTGTGGACATTATGGATGGAGAGACTTAATGAAATTAAAACTTAATGGAAATGGATATTAGCAGAAATTCTAAAGAAAATACATTATTGTCTTTGTAAAACTGGGTGGGGGATTATTTCACAACATAAAATTGATTTATATTGTATAAAGGTATAAATAGTTGTAAATAATGTATACAATATCAAGTATGTAAATAATGTAAATAAGTAATGATCATCAATAAAGATCCTCTTTGGAGGAGAGGAAGTGTAACATTCTCTGCAGCTGCTAGGTGGTGCTGGAGAGCTGCTAATGCAGTTCTGGGAATCCTATGATGGACTAGAGTACAGCAGAGCTGGAGAGAGGAGCAGAAGAAAACTTATCAAAGGAAGCAGAAGGAGATAAAATAACTGTTACAGAGCAGGAAAATGAAGGACTGGAGACACAAGTGCAGATAAAATAGATGAAACAGGCAAAGTTAAGGGAAGGAGAAGAAGCTAGATGGAGTGACATGGTGGAGAAAGTGTTACAGAAGAAGAATTTGAAATATTAAAATGCAGTTAACTGCTGGAGAAGGAGAAACAATGGAGGTATTTATCTGTTTGTTGACATTTAATAATCAAGAAAGTTTGACTGAGTAGGACCCATTTTCAGCAGAGGCCCATGGAGAAAAGCTCCAAAGTATTACAAAGCATTTTAAGAACAATAATTTTAAAATCTTTAAAAATAATACAAAAACAACTACAGTTTAAATATTTATACCAAAGTAGACATAATATGAAAACATTGGTTAAGAATAAATACAAGCTATATGGCAATGATTTAGAAATTTTACCCAGTGCATAGGGAAATTAAATATAAGTTAATATAATGCAAACAGAAATTGCAATACCAGGTAACAGAAAAGCAGGCTTATGGTATACTTGGAGAGAAAGCCAGGTGAAAGAAATGATTGAATAATAAAGTGAGTGAAGAAGAGAGAGTAAGAAGATGTAAGGTATGAAGACATATTTGTTCACATTTAGGGATCTAGTTTATCCTGGTGTTGAGCAAGAACATAGTCAGCATTTGGTTAGGAAGTCTTCTAGAATAGTTTTGAAAGATGGGAGAGAGAGCAATGACTGTAGATGACTGTACCTTTAAGAAGCTTTCCAGTGAGTCAACACATACATATAAGTACTGAGCATGTGCAAGCAAGAGTGCCATTTAGAGTGAACAGCCAGAGTATGAGCATTCAAATATGTAGTTAGTTAAAGTTTAAAGCTCCTGCCTTCCATCCTGATGCATTTGTATACAATAAACTATTTAAATGAACACCCAAGCCTCAAACTTTTCTTAATGTATATAAGAAGAATGACGTTGTCAGAATAGGATCCAGAGTTACAGCCATGAGGTAACCAGTGAAAGTTGAAGGAATATACAATAGTGGTTCATCCCTACTGTTCAAATGACAAAACAGGTCAGAAACAAACCCCGGGTACTAAAACTTGCTAAAATAATTTCTTTTGATATAAATATAAAACAAAGCACTCAGAATGCTCAAAACAAATTTCTTATTAAATGAAATGTCCAAAACTGTGACATATTGATAAAAATATTCTAAATAATTACAAAAATTTTTAAAATAATATCTGAATTGCACAAAATGTACAAGTACCTGGTGTGTGTGAATGTTCATACAGAATTACAAGGGCCAATTTTGCATTGTGTTTTACTATAATCTGTGGACATAGCAGATTGCTTTTGCAGACCTGCACCTCTTGCGTTTGATGATAAAATTGCAGAAAATTGGAGAGTGTTTGAGCAGGAATATGATATTTTCACACAGACTACTTTTTCTGACAAAGACACATGTACAAAAGCATTTCTTCTGCTTAGTTTAGCTGGTTCAGAGGCCATTGAAAAAGAACGTTCATTTGTGCATGCACATGTTATATTTGCAAGAGAGCGAGAACCACCATATAGTGGTACTGACTGAAACAAAGGAAGACCCAGAGTGCTTAAAACATAAATTTAGAGAAATGTGTAACCCCCAAATGAACATTACAATGGAAAGGCACTTATTTTACACAAGGGATCAAAAGTCTGGTGAGACTTTTGCAGCATATATAACTGACTTGAGAAACACAGCTAAAACATGCAGATCTGGTGATTTGAGAGATGGGTTGATAAAGGACAGGCTTGAGTGTGGTATTAATAATGACACAGTGAGAAAGATTTTGCTTCAAGACAGTGATTTAACTTTAAATAAGGCCATTGAGATTTGTCAGATGTATGTGCTTACAGAAAAGAACACAAGTATGCTTGCAAATGAGAATAGCAGTGGAAGGCACAGTGACAAAGGCCATGTTGATCGTATGCACCAAATGGTTAAAAGAAACAGGGCCAAGCACATGGCAGCTACTGCAGGCCCTATAAAGACCCTGGGAAACCCCTGAGCCTTTCCAACAAATTCTAGTCATGATCTGTGAAGCGAACATGCTCAGTGAAGCATAAGGGTGAGTCAGCAAAGCCAAAATATGTGCCCTCACCCAGCTTCATAATCAACTGCCATAACTGTGATGGAAATCACCAATCCAAGAGAGAAAAGTGCTAAGCTTTTGGTCAGCAGTGCCACAAATGTAAAAAGTGGAATCATTTCAAAAGTTTTTTTAATCAAATATGACACATTCTTTTATTAAAGGAGGGCATTCCATGAGGCAAGTTGATCAATTGAAAGCTGCAGTCCTACTTTTTTTGTTGATGGTGTGTCTGTGCTTGGTGAAATAGTCAATGCAGTAGATTAGTGGGCAAAGAGTGAAATCATTTGTACTGTCCTGATTAATGGGAGTCCTGTAGAGTTCAAAGTAGATACTAGCTCAAAGTGCAATGTTATGTCAGCAGAAACATTTGCTAAAGTAAAAGCTGCACAGCAACTGGTTTTGAGAAAGTGTGTGAAGCTTGTTGCTTATGGTAGTGAAGAGATTCAAACCGAGGCCTCAAAAGTGCTTTCATGTTACTCTGCTGGAAACAGCTATGACTTGCAATTTTTTGTAGTCAAGAGACATGTGCAGTCATTATTAAGGCTTAGAGACAGTTTGAAAATGGGGCTTCTTTCACTTAATAAAGAAGGTCACCATGTAACCTTGAATGACAACAGGTCAGATTTCGCCCAAACTATTTTTTCTGAGTATGCTATTTTTGCAGACAAACTAGGCAAACTACCAGTTATGTACTCCATGAAGTTAGATCCAGAGATCAGCCCAGTTATCAGACCAGTACAGAAAGTTCTAGTAGCTATGCAGAGCAGAGTCAAAGCCAAGCTATACAAAATGGTGCAGCTAGGAGTAATCTGTCCAGTAGAAGAACCTACTGAATGGGTATCTTCCATGGTGGTAGCTCTTAAGAAAAACTCAGATGATATCAAAATATGAATTAATCCAAGAGATCTGAACAAAGCATTAAAAAGACCTTATCTTCCAATGTACACAGTTGAAGAGGTTGCTGCCCCTGTAACAAACGGCACTGTTTTTTTCTGTCTTAGATGCAAAGAGCTAATTTTGGCAAATTTTGCTTGACAAAAATCTTCATTGTTAACCACATTCGGTACACCATTTGGAAGATACAGATTTCTGAGAATGTCATTTGGAATAAATTCTGCCAGTGAAGTCTTTCAGTGTGCAATGGAGCAATTTTTTTCTGCTTGTCTGCTATTATAGTAGATGATATTCTAGTAGGAGGCAATGGTGAAGCCAAACATAATAGAAACCTCAAGAAAGGTCTGGAAAGAGTACATGAAGTGTACTGTAATTTTAAGCTGAATCCTCAGATGTGTAAGTTCAAGCTACAAGAAGTTGTTGGTCACTTGTTTATCAGTTCAGGCTTATGACCAGATCCAGCAACTCTCGAGATGCCAGCTCCAGACAAAGTTCAAGCCCTACAACATTTTCTTGACATGGTCAAATATCTAGGCAAGTTCATTCCAGATTTAAGCCAACTCTGCACTACTAAGAGAGCTGATGCACAAATATGTAATTTGGTCATGGTCAGAACAGCACCAAAGAGTATATGATGTCCTGAAACAGAAAATTGCTAACCCACCAACTCTCAGCTACTATGATGTTCACAAGCCAGTTACTCTTTCCTGTGATACTTCTAAATTTGGTTTAGGCACAGTCATTCTTCAAGAGGGTAGACCAGTAGCCTGTGCATCGAGAACTCTTACCCAAACTGAGATGAAATATGCTCAGACTGGGAAAGAGTTTTTAGCTATTGTGTTTGCATGTTCAAAGTTTCATGAGTATATTTAAGGTCACCCTATCCAGATTGAAACTGATCATCAACCATAGTCACTATTTTGAAAAAGTCTATGCATACAGCTCCAGCCAGATTGCAATGCATGATGCTCAAATTGCAGAAGTACAATTTCAATCTTCTTCACACAAAAGGCAAACTTCTTTATCTTGCTGATACTTTATCCTGATCACCCAAAGAAACCACAGAACAGCATAACAATGAGCAACTTAATTTTGAGGTCATGGAAGTGAGAAATTTTTCTTGTATACATCTTGATGAGCTCAGAACTCACACAGCTTCAGATCCAATTTTCCAGAAGCTCAACAATTTTATCAGTCAAGGATGGCCGTCAAAGCAATCTTGTTTACCAGTAGAAGTTCAACCTTATTTTCCATACAGAAATGAGAGTTTGTTAGACAATGGTATCATCATGAAAGATGCTAAGGTGATTGTTCCAAAGTCTTTGCAACAAGAGTACATTAAGATCTTGCATTATGGCCACCCAGGAACTGATTCTACCAAAAGGTGGGTGAGAGGTCTAGTATTTTGACCTTTTATGTCAAGAGATATCAAGAAAGTACTTTCATCTTGTTCAGTATGTAATAGTACAAAGCCACATCAACAAAAGGAACCACTTCAGTTAAGCCAGATTCCCAAACTACCTTGGTTGACAGCAGCCACAGATATCTTTGAGTGGAATGTCAACATTATTTGGTGTTAGTAGACTCTTATTCAAATTGGTTCAAGATTGACCTACTTCCCAACCTAACTTCCAATACTGTCATTACTAAGTTGAAGCGACATTTTTGTGTCCATGGTAGTCTGCACAGAGTTATTTCTGACAATGGTGCACAGTTTACAAGTCAGCAGTTCAAGAAATTTGCAGAAAAGTGGGACTTTGTTCATATTACGAGTAATCCTGAATACCCTCAGTCAAACAGTTTGGCTGAACATGCAGTTCAAAGTGCAAAACAGCTATTAGAGAAATCCAGACATGACAATACCAATATTTTTCTCAACTTGTTAAATCTCAGAAACATTCCTCATGATAATCGTCTTGGTTCACCTGCCCAGAGACTTATGTCAAGACAAATTAGAACCACATTACCAATCAGCAGTAATTTTTTTGGTTCCAAATGCTAAGAACAACAAAGCAGTGAAAGCCCAACTGTTGAAAAAGTGTTTGTCCCAGAAGTCTTACTATGATAAAACCAGCAACGTGCTCAGTTCATTGAAAAAAGGAGAAATAGTGAGGACACAGATGTCAAAAGGTTTTGATCACATCAGATTTGTGAAACATTTGTTTCAAGAGCTGAGATCATACATTGTGGAATCACAAGGAGTGGAATTCAGACAAAATCAGAAGCATTTGTTACCATTGTCTGAACCATTGTTACAGCATCTTGCCTTTGACAAAGACTCTAGTTCTCAAAGTGACTTGTCCAATGTTCCTGTTCCAGAGAACATTCCGTCAGCAATCCATATTCCTGAGAAAATCCCTGAGACTCCTCAAGCAAAACATTCTCCAATGACTGTCCCTGTTGCTAAACCCAGTCCTAACTACTATGTCACGAGATCAGGTCGCATCTAGAAAACTACTTCCGAATGCACAGCAACATGGACATGACTGTTGTTTTTCTTTATTAGTATCTGTATAATTGCATGCATATTCAAATGTCATTATTTATATGAGATAGCTGAGTAAAGAGGGAGAATGTACATCAGTGTGTGTGATATACCTTTAAGAAGCTTTCCAGTGAGTCAGCACATGCATATAAGTACTGAGCACTTACAACCAAGAATGCCATTTAGATTGAGCAGTCAGAGTTAGAGCATGCAAGTATGTAGTCAGTCAGTGTGTTTAAGTTCAATGTTCCTGTTCTCCATCCTGATGTATTTATATACAATAAACTACTTAAATGAACACCTAAGCCTCAACCATTTCTTAATGTATCTAAGAAGTGCGACAATGACCTTATGGATAGAGATAAGGACAATGACCTTATGGATAGAGATAAGGAGTTCCAAGCCTTAGCAACATGGTACAAGTACAGACAATGCCCAGCAGATGTTATAGGTTTGTAGACAGACAGGACTCTTTGGTCACTGAGCATAGTTGTGTAGAATGTCATTTAGTGCTGGACAAGCAGATGGATTATGGATAATATTATAGATAGTAAGAAGCTGTGTATGTGTTAGTTGATTGGGTAGTTCTAACCAATTTAGGCTTGTTAGTGCTATACAGTGGTGGGTTCTCGAAGGGGCATTTGCTGCAAATTTAGCAAATTTGTTATAGCATTGTTCAAGTTTTGATTTTTGTGATGCCTGAAGGTTAGTAAGGATGGGGGCACCATAATGAAGTGTGGGGAGGAGATAATTAGTTGCAAGCATAGTTTTAGTTCCTTTGTGAGAACGTTTTTGGCTCTATAAAACATCCCTAGTTCTTGATGAGTTCTTCTTATGGAATTTTGTATATGCAGGTAGAATTTAAGGTTATCATCCACTATCATTACTAATAATTTGATATGATAAGTGACTTCAGTGGTTGTATTACCAAGAGAGAGGGCTTTACATTTTGTTGTTTCATGGGTGAGGAATTTGAGGGGGAAAAAGTAGCATTTTTTAAGGATTTAGCATGAATAGTGAGTTACAAAGTCATGTTTTGGTTGTTGTTGAAGCTTCCTGAGTACATTTTTGGAGGCATGCCATATTGTCAGATGTGAAAATGTGTGTGGAATCATCTATGTACTGTATTAGGGAGGCCTGTTGTGTGGATGTGGGGAGGGTGCTAGTGAGAATGTTAAAGAGGAGGGGACCAGGGATAAAGCCTTGTGGTACACCAGTGGTGAGTGGGAGGTATGGAGAGGGGGTGGAGTGCCATTTTGCTGACTGATACCTATTGGATAGGTAGCTTTTGTACCATAAAAGAGTGGGCTGACAATGACCTAATGAGGACATTTGAGGTAGAAGTTTACTATGACAAACTGTGTCAAAGGGCTTTTGACAGGTCTACAAGGAGAAGACTAGCTTGCCATTCTCTCTAGGATTCTTGGCAATATTTATATAGGTTAGAAGTACAGTGTTAGTACTATGGGAAGCATGGAAGTCTTGGTGTGTGGGGGATAGGAGTTCTTCCTGAAGGAGACAGTTTAGCAATTGTTTTTGAATACTTTTTTCAAGCATTTTGGAGAAGGACAAGATTGCTATAGGCCTAAAGTTAGTAATGTCTGTTGAATTTTCTCCTTTGTGCAAAGGGATAACATGTTACTTTTTCCATAGAGAGGGAACATGGGATTCCTGGATTGAGACAGGGCAGGCAATGCTATCATCTGCTTTTTTAAGGTACTTCCTTTGAACATCACCAGCTGAAGTGCAAACTTCTCCCCCCCCCCACCAAAAGGGCAAATATCTATCCCAGCAGAGTGCTGCCCCCCTGACATCTCAGATGCTCAGGTAAGAGCCGCCCTCTCCAAAGCAAAAAACACAGCATCAATGGGACCAGACGGTGTCCCGGGCTGCGTCCTACATGAACTCCAAGAAGAGCTAAACCCAAACATAAAACTACTGTTCAATCTCAGCCTTACTACAGGATATGTGCCCAAAGAGTGGCGTACAGCAACAGTGGTCCCTCTCCATAAAGGTGGTGCCTCAATGGATCCTGTAAACTATCGCCCCATAAGCCTGACTAGCTTGGTCTGCAAAGCTATGGAAAGGATCATCATGGACCTCATAAATAAAGATATTGGGGACCTACAAACACTGGATCCTACCCAGTTCGGCTTTGTTAAGGGCAGATCCTGCCTCTTAAACCTGGTTGATTTCTTTGAAACAGTCACCAAGGCCATTGACGAGGGGAAGGTGGTCCACACAGCCTACCTGGACCTTGCAAAAGCCTTCGATACAATACCCCACTCAGGCATTATAGATAAGCTCACCAGCTTAAATATAAATCCCTATGTCACTAGATGGATTGCAAACTGGCTCAAGGACAGAACCCACATGGTTAGAATTGCTGGAGCCATGTCAGACTCCAAACCAGTTACAAGTGGTGTCCCACAAGGCTCAGTCCTGGGACCTCTCTTGTTCGATATATATTTCTCGGAGGTACAGGCCAACACGGAAGGACTGTGGCTGACCAAGTTCACAGATGACTGCAAACTGGGTGCCATAATCGACTCTCCAGCTGACACAAGCATCCTCCAAAAGGGCCTCATAGAAACAGACAACTGGTGCCAGAGCCATGGCCTCAAGCTCAATGCCAAAAAGTGTATAGTTATCCCCTTTGGCAAAAACAAAGTGCCCACAAATTACCACATAGGTGGTAATCCATTAAGTACAGAAGAAGTAATTAGGGACCTGGGGACCCAAGTTGATAGCAGTCTCTCATTTGACAACCATGTGGCCAAAGTGGTTAGAAAAACATTTTATATAGCCCACCTAATCATGAAGGGATTCACATCTAGATCAGGGGATGTCATCGTGCCTCTTTACTCATCCCTCATCAGGCCCATAATTGAGTACAATGCCCCTTTTGGGATGTACCTTACCAGACACCTGCAGCAACTGGAAAGACCCCAAAAGTACTTCACCAAGAGGATCAAAGGGCTCAAACAGATGCCATATGCTGCCTGGTTAAAGAAACTCCAGCTCTACTCAGTGGCATACCACCTGTTCAGAGGCGATCTGTGCCTGATGTATAAAGCCATGTCCAACCCGGAATTAATGGACATGCTGCACCTCAGAAAATCCAAATCCCATCGAGCTACGCGCTCGAGAGACTTGAACCTCAGCACTGAAATAAATAGGACATGCTGGAGGGACAGATTCATAACCCAGAGGCTCCCTTCACTCTGGAATAAAATCCCAGTCCTGGTTAGGTAGAGTCCCTCATTGACTCTCTTCAAGAGGAATCTTGATGAGTGGATGGGAGATCGTAGGTTTACCCCGGGTATCACTTTTGTATCACTGTTAGACAGAGGCACAGTATACTAACCTCACAAAAGGGCATAGCAAAATAAATTTAAAATGGGTGGCGAAAGCCAAACACATTCTGGCTAGGCTTATAAATGCCCTAGGGCAGATAGCCTAGTATGAACCTATGAACCTATGAACCTAAGTAGAGCTTGGTTTCAATTTGTTTAAGGGTAATTTTATATAGGATGTGGTTCTAGGTTTGAAGGTGAAAGTGGATGCGGTGATATGTATCTGGTGGGCAGGGATAGGATTAGATGTTCAGGAATCCATGGTTAGAGATGCTATAGTATCTATGAAATAAGAGTTGAATTGTATGGTGGTTTCGAGGGATGGATTATTGGGAGAGGGGCTAGGGTTAAAATTTGTGCTCAGAGTGCAAGGTTTCTTTAATGACTGTCCAGAATTTTTTGGGATTGTGTTTACTATTATTATGAAAGGTATTGTTGTATATTTTTGTCTTCATTTATTTGCTTCTTAGTATGATTGCAAAGCATTCTGAAGTTTTCAAGATATTGTGGTGTTTTATATTTGTGCCATTCTTTCCATACTTTTTCATGCATTAGCGTTGTACTCTTTTGGGATAGCCAAACTGCATTATTTGTTTTTAGTCGCTTCCTCCTAGGAGGTACAAGGCTATTCAGGCTATTCAAGAAAGTTGTACTGAATTCATTTACAGCATCATTAAGAAGTTCCAGTTAATAGATGATAGGGTAATAATGAATATTTCTGGGTTAAACTTGAGAACAGAAGCATATCTGACTCAGCCAGCCAGCACTCTGAATCAGTGCATCATTTCTACATTACACCTGACAGAACAGGATTTGGGAGCCTTTAATTTTGACTTGTTTTAATTTGCCTCTGATTTTTATAACTACAGTGGAATAGCACAGCTTTTATCCACATGCAATACTGCTGAGGCAGTGAGAGGGATTTTGGGAAACCATGAGAATGCTTTTTGTACTGATATCCATAAGATGATTTTTGTTGTTATTTTTGTTGTTTTTGTTGTTGTTGTTGTCTTTTCTTCTTTTTACAAAGGAGATTGGTCAATTGTATGCAGCAATTTCTCAGGATGTCAGAAATAAAATTCTACGCTTTATACAGATATTTAACTTTGTTATGTACTGCGGTGGTGCTGCTGCAGTAGCGTTGTCGCCTCATAGCAAGACGTTGTCCCGTTCAATTCTCAGCTAGAGCGTCTTCTGTGTGGAGGCATACGTGAATGGGGTGTGCCTTCGTTGAAGGTTGTGCGTCAGGGCTGGTAACCCGGTATGTAAAAATACACTACCAATCATTAGTGGACCGGAGTTCCACTGTGGCGACCCCTAACCGGGAAAATCTGAAAGACACAAACAAAATGTATGCCTGGGAATCTTAGTTAGAAATGTTGGTACTTTTCCATTATCGGGCCAACAGTGTCAACATGATCCTTTAATCCACTTCTTTGACATATCTATTGACCGGATATTCTCTTAATCTGTTTAAAGAATGAATCTTAAAAGAAAGAAATGAACTGTATTAACTTTATTTACTTTACTGATATCTGGTTAACAAACATGTGAAAGAACTAGATTGCAGCTGAACGTTCGCACTCAAACTGTTCTCTCGATAAGTTACAAAGAGAGAAATACATAAAAAGATCTCTTCAGACAGAATATTTTCATTATTAACAATTGGTTTCAAAGACTTCTGACACTAGAAATCACGATGTTGTTGAATGAATGCCAATTTAAGACTGTCACATTGTTGATGCTTTCTTTATTCAAATGGATTTCTGCTCTCTAAGGGACTAGTGCAAAGTTGTTCATATCACCTGAAAATGGCTATCTACGTAAGTTTTTTTTTTCTTTTTCTTTTTTCTGAAGTGCTTGCAAAACACAACATTTGGGATTGGGCTTAGGCCTCACATGAAAGGTTTACTAACTTTGTGAAATAAAACATACATGAATTTCTATACAACTGCTGTTCCCGTTGTCAAGGCATCCTTCTCAAAGCAGTAGATGATGCTTTAAAAAAAGAAACCACATACTACCCAACAGCTGTTTCTAGGATGACGATTGCATTCTTTCAGCTGTCTTTATGGCTCAATGACTGCATGTGCACCCCAAGTGTATTTGTACATTTCTATTTTGTGCGCATGGAGAAATGGGTTCACATCATCAAGAATTTCTTTCTTTTTTTTTTTTTTTTTTTTTTAAGTATTCTTTTAATGGGCAAATAACATCAATGTGGTTGATGAGCTCTGAATACAGTGTCTTGCCATGCATTTCCGATGTTAATCAGAACATGTTTTAATTAAAATAATAATATTAATTAATAAAATTAAATGTATAATATGCATCCAAAAGAGAAATACCTTTTATATTTTACAATTACCTAGTCATATTATCAGAGAAACACATGAAAAGACACTACATTCTGAGCTGTCTAACCGCATTTCATCTGTTGCCCCGATAATGGAAAAGTACCAAAATTTCTTATACTTAAGCTAGTCTGTGGAGGTTTCACTTCATTTTAAAGAATGGGAAAACAGTACACTAAACCCTAATTGGAAAATGAACATTGTCCAGCAGGGTGTTAATCTACAGATAATGTCTGCTGAAAAACAAGTCTGTGGCATTACGTGAAGTTTGCACCACTAAACTGCAAATGACTACGATTTTTTTACTCTCCCTAAGCAGTGCTTTGTTGTTTAACAAGCATAAAATTAAAATTAAGAACTAAAGATAACAATAAAAAATAAAGCCTGTTTGTGAGCTTTTGTGTAATTGTTTGTATATTCATTTATGTGTGCTTGCGTAAGTGAGAGTGTAATTAAGAATGATTGAAACAGATCCAGACAGACAACAGACAACACTGACTGCAACAAGCAGTCTGTCTGCAAGGATTTATTAAACATTATTCTCAGCTGGAGTGCCTTCTGTGTGGAGTCTGCATGTCCTCCCCACAGTCGAGTGGCCTCCGAAAGACATGCGTGAATGGGCATGCCTTTGCTGAAGGTTGGGCATCGGGCTGGCAACTCGGCACCATAAAAATTTGCTGCCAATCATTAGCGGACCGGAGTTCCGCTGTGGCGATCCCTAACCGGGAAAAGCTGAAAAGACAAACAAACAAACATGAGTTCAGTAACTGTTACCCGCATTATTTACTGACTGTAACCATCAGAAGGTTAAATAAAAATTCATTTGGCAGTAAAAACAATGGACAGTAAAGGGAATGGGTCAAAGAGTGGAAATGGCTTGCACTATATTAATTAATTAATTTATTTTTTAACATTTAAAAAAGTGGCTATTAAGTGTTCTGTGTGCCTGTGTGTGTGTGTTTATATCTATGTATATGTATGTGTCTGTTTGTCTGTTTTTAAATGTGTGTTTTTCTGTGTGCATATGTGTGTGTCTGAATTTGAGCTTCTGAATGTGTGTGTGTGTGTGTGTGTGTGTGTGTGTGTGTGTGTGTGTGTGTGTGTGTGTGTGTGTGTTTGTGTGTGTTTAGACATTAAATATTTACATATCATATATTTTTAATGCACAATATTTCCTCCAACAAAAAATACATTTACTAAAGCAAGTTAGGCAGATGAGAATATATGTAAATAGTATTTAGTAAAACAAATACAAAACAATTTTACCGATAGCCCATTGTCTAAGTACAATAGTACAATAATGCCCTCTATGGTATATATTATTGTTGAAATAGTGCCCTTCCAGGGGTGTAGAGGTCCTCCACCTGTGGTATTGGCCCTCAGAATAGCCCTAGGTGTGTTTATTTCCACAATAACACATACCCTGGTGGTCATTATTGCTTGCATTTACCAGTTACCATAAGAATGCAACAGGATGCACTGGAGCAGTAAAGGCAATCATAAGTTTATAACATTGTTTAGGCAAATACAGCAATCACCACCTCTTTTATTTCTAAGATAATGTCTGAAGTAATCTTTTTGTGTAGACTGTGACAGAATTAAATAATAACTAATTAGTGGCCGTGGGTATATTGAGGATTTACCCACAGTCAAGGGCACCTGGATGTAGGTGCAAGAGGATGCAATTGCACCCCCCCCCCCCGGAACCAGCTGGCCAGGAGATTAATTTTCTTTTAATAAAAAAAATATATATATGTTTTTTAAGGGAGTTATTCTTTAAGAATGCCGTTTGCGTACAGTTCCACAGACACAACAGGTGTTTGCCACCTGTTTCTGTCTTCTGCATCTGTGCAACCGATGGTTTTTGTCTTCATCTTCCCATGTGGAATTTGAATTCCGAAAGACATTTGGACTTCGGGCAAATGTACAAGTGAGAGGTATGTGTTTGCATGTGTGTGTTTAACTTTTTAAGAGGTGTGTGTGTAAGAAATAGGTAGGTAGGGGTGTGTGAATGTAAGATGCAGGTAGGTAGGAGTGTCTATGCATGTATGTAAGAAGTATGCAGGTGTGTGTGTGTGTCTGTGTGTGTGTGTGTGTGTGTGTGTGTGTGTGTGTGTGTGTGTGTGTGTGTGTGTGTGTGTGTGTGTGTGTGTGTGTGTGTGTGTGTTTGTATGTAAATAAGAGGGAGGTAGGAGTGTATGCAAGTTACGTACATATTAACGCAACTTTGTCAACCAAGTACAAGCAGACTGCAATTCAGTACACTTTAACATTTTAAGATTTTTACTTCAAGGTAAGGATGCAGTCTTGTGAATTTCTTTACTGTTATTGAATAATCAGGAACAATGTACATAGGACAAGACAAAGCCCACAGGGTGTTGTGTAAAGCAACATGTCCTCACTCGTCGTTATGGTTACAGCTGCTAGCTTTACTGCCGGTGACATTTACTCGTCGATGTAGCTGTCAGAACTTGAAATGTGTGCTCTCTGTGTTGTTTTTCAGGAACATTATTTATATAATACAGAATGTTTCAACTTAGCATTTCGTCACATTCTGGCCTGTACTCAGAAAGTGCAAGCGTATGAGCTTTTGGTTCCAGTCTTGTTTTCGGATGGCACGCATACCATATCCCACTATTCTTTAATGCCTGTAGTTTACAACATAGTGCACTAGTCTTGTGAGCATAGTCATCATGCAATATACAATTCAGAGCAGAACTGTGTTAATCATTAATTAGGTTTTATTTGTTTCATAACTGCAGAACAGTTATCGCATGAGTTCATGTTTAATTAAATTAATACATGGAGTTACAGAGCAGTTTGTATGGTTACTGTGCTAGATCTGTCAAATAATGTGTTAATCCTCAGTGTGAGTTCTAGGTTTATCCCCTTGCATGTCTTCCCCACAGTCGAGTGGCCTCCGAAAGACATGCGTGAATGGACATGCCTTTGCTGAAGGTTGGGCATCGGGCTGGCAACTCGGCACCATAAAAATTTGCTGCCAATCATTAGCGGACCGGAGTTCCGCTGTGGTGATCCCTAACCGGGAAAAGCTGAAAAGACAAACAAACAAACAAACATGAGTTCAGTAACTGTTACCCGCATTATTTACTGACTGTAACCATCAGAAGGTTAAATAAAAATTAATTTGGCAGTAAAAACAATGGACAGTAAAGGGAATGGGTCAAAGAGTGGAAATGGCTTGCACTATATTCATTAATTTATTTATTTTTTAACATTTAAAAAAAGTGGCTATTAAGTGTTCTGTGTGCCTGTGTGTGTGTGCTTATATCTATGTATATGTATGTGTCTGTTTGTCTGTTTTTGAATGTGTGTTTTTCTGTGTGCGTATGTGTGTGTCTGAATTTGAGCTTCTGAATGTGTGTGTGTGTGTGTGTGTGTGTGTGTGTGTGTGTGTGTGTGTGTGTGTGTGTGTGTGTGTGTGTGTGTGTGTGTGTGTTTGTATGCGGGTGTGTTTGTGTGTGTTTAGACATTAAAAATTTCATATCATATATTTTTGATGCGCAATATTTCCTCCAACAAAAATACATTTACTAAAGCAAGTTAGGCAGATGAGAATATATGTAAATAGTATTTAGTAAAACAAATACAAAACAATTTTACCGATAGCCCATTGTCTAAGTACAATAGTACAATAATGCCCTCAATGGTATATATTATTGTGGAAATAGTGCCCTTCCAGGGGTGTAGAGGTCCTCCACCTGTGGTATTGGCCCTCAGAATAGCCCTAGGTGTGTTTATTTCCACAATAACACATACCCTGGTGGTCATTATTGCTTGCATTTACCAGTTACCATAAGAATGCAACAGGATGCACTGGAGCAGAAAAGGCAATCATAAGTTTATAACATTGTTTAGGCAAATACAGCAATCACCACCTCTTTTATTGCTAAGATAATGTCTGAAGTAATCTTTTTGTGTAGACTGTGACAGAATTAAATAATAACTAATTAGTGGCTATGGGTATATTGAGGATTTACCCACAGTCAAGGGCACCTGGATGTAGGTGCAAGAGGATGCAATTGCACCCCCCCCCCCTGGAACCAGCTGGCCAGGAGATTAATTTTCTTTTAATAAAAAAAAATATATATGTTTTTTAAGGGAGTTCTTCTTTAAGAATGCCGTTTGCGTACAGTTCCACAGACACAACAGGTGTTTGCCACCTGTTTTCGTCTTCTACATCTGTGCAACCGATGGTTTATGTCTTCATCTTCCCATGTGGAATTTATATTCCAAAAGACATTTGGACTGTGGGCAAATGTACAAGTGAGAGGTATGTGTTTGCATGTGTGTGTTTAACTTTTTAAGAGGTGTGTGTGTAAGAAATAGGTAGGTAGGGGTGTGTGAATGTAAGATGTAGGTAGGTAGGAGTGTCTATGCATGTATGTAAGAAGTATGCAAATGTGTGTGTGTGTGTGTGTGTGTGTGTGTGTGTGTGTGTGTGTGTGTGTGTGTGTGTTTGTATGTAAATAAGAGGGAGGTAGGAGTGTATGCAAGTTACGTACATATTAACGCAACTTTGTCAACCAAGTACAAGCAGACTGCAATTCAGTACACTTTAACATTTTAAGATTTTTACTTCAAGGTAAGGATGCAGTCTTGTGAATTTCTTTACTGTTATTGAATAATCAGGAACAATGTACATAGGACAAGACAAAGCCCACAGGGTGTTGTGTAAAGCAACATGTCCTCACTCGTCGTTACGGTTACAGCCGCTAGCTTTACTGCCGGTAACATTTACTCGTCGATGTAGCTGTCAGAACTTGAAATGTGTGCTCTCTGTGTTGTTTTTCAGGAACATTATTGATATAATACAGAATGTTTCAACTTAGCATTTCGTCACATTCTGGCCTGTACTCAGAAAGTGCAAGCGTATGAGCTTTTGGTTCCAGTCTTGTTTTCGGATGGCACGTATGCCATATCCCACTATTCTTTAATGCCTGTAGTTTACAACATAGTGCACTAGTCTTGTGAGCATAGTCGTCATGCAATATACAATTCAGAGCAGAACTGTGTTAATCATTAATTAGGTTTTATTTGTTTCATAACTGCAGAACAGTTATCGCATGAGTTCATGTTTAATTAAATTAATACATGGAGTTACAGAGCAGTTTGTATGGTTACGGTGCTAGATCTGTCAAATAATGTGTTAATCCTCAGTGTGAGGTCTAGGTTTATCCCCTTGCATAGTTTGATGATAGAGATGTGCTGTGCAGGATGTATTAACCCAACCCGGTTGTCGTACTTTGGTGATGGAAACATGTCCACTTGTACTTGGTTGACAAAGTCCTGGTTGCATTAATATGTAAGTACCCAGATTTTTGCTTCATATTTTTGGTTTGTTTCTCATAAAATTGAGTTTTTTTGGCAAATCATTGAGGACTGAATTCAGAAAATAGTGGTAGACATTTCAGATTTTGACTTCATATTCTTCAGAAAATGCATATTAATGCAAAATGTGTTGTTCTATCCACTTTCTATGGAGGTAGGGGGATGTGTGTGTCACACCTCTCAACTGTACTGATTTTCATAGAATGTCCATATTTTTGCCTTATATATTTATTTGACAAATCACTGGAATGAGCTAAGGATTAAAGTTACTAAATAATGACATGGATTTGAGTTTCAGACTTCATATCCTTCAGAAAATGCATTCCAACAAATTCTGTTATTCTAGCAACTTTTTAAATATGTCCCTAGTTTTGGGCCTTTGTCCCCAAAGATTGCATACTTTACCTTGAAGTAAAAATCTTAAAATGTTAAGGCTCTGTCCAGATTTCCTGTGCTAAGAGATTGACAGGTATGGTGTGTGTGTGTGTGTGTGTGTGTGTGTGTGTGTGTGTGTGTGTGTGTGTGTGTGTGTGTGTGTGTGTGTGTGTGTGTCTGTGTGTGTGTGTGTGTGTGTACATATAAGAGGGAGGTAGCATACCCCTCAGCTGTCCAGTTTTTTGAGGAATGTCCAGATCTTTGCCCCAAATATCTCCTAAAAAGGATTGAAGTTGCTAAATAATAACAGACATTTGAGTTTCAGAAGTCATATCCTTTAGAAAAATGCATACTAACACAAATCATGATATTATTTCAATTTTCTAAGTTCATGAGGGCAGTAGTTATAATCTGTCCCTTTTTATTTTCGGCTGTGTCCAGATTTCTTGCTCTAAGAAGTTGAGGTGTGTATGTGAGAGAGAGTGAAATGCCCTAGTTAGAATTAGCAGGTGGAATTTATTTTCAAGTGCATTTTCAAGGAATTGTGAGTTTCAAGGGAAGATAAGTTTACTGCTGCCCATGCTAAGTCTAATAAAATGTGCATCTGTTTTGTTTAGCAAATGGTATCACTATTGTGGTACAGATTTTTAAAGCAGTGTTAGCAGCACAGCAGGTAGCATACTTTCATCTTGATGCAGAGGGCTGTAGATTCTACTCCCACAGCATGTAGGTTTGTATTTTCTGGGGGTGCTGCAGTCCTGAGTATGTCCTCCTATAGATGAGATACCTAGTAACTATGAACCTGTTTTTCAGCTTACCACCCATTCCCTATTGCAATATACCAGTTTACCATTGTTTAATGTAACATAGACATTTATTCTTCAAGGGCAGTAGACGCTGAATTTGTAAGTGAAACATTGAATTTCAAAGTTGTTTTCTAGCAACAGCCTCTTCATTAGTTTCAGATCACTTTTATGTGTAATTATTCAGATGACTTTTATTTCTGCAGAGATTGTGCATATTGACTAATATTGATGGATTGTGAGAAGTTTGAGGGGCCTTTTATGGTTGAAATACTCTAAATTGGACAATTTGTCATTGGTTCATATGTTGTGTTTCTTTGCTTACTGGAAAAATGTTCAAAACTGTAAGTTTAAAACACACTCTAACAAGTGGTGTTGTACTATACAAGGGATATAATTCAATTATTATATACTATTGCATGGTCCTGAAAATGTGTGCAAGGGGCCTATGATTTGAAAACAGCCCAAAGGTAAACAACCCGCAACTGGCCATATGCATTTTCTTTGAATGTGGGTTTCAGTGCTGTTTCAGTGAATGTGAGTTTCAAAGGCAGAGGAGTTTTAATGCTAAGTTTGTTTTCATTGTAAGACTATTGTTTTGTTTAGCAAATAAAAAGCAAAATTCACAGCAGCTTCCAAATAAAGCTTGTAATCCACAAAACGAAGCAGCTTTTCAGGCAAAACAATAAAGCCCTGAGTAGGACAAGCTTAGAAAATTGTGAAAACAACCCACGGACAGCTCAGCACACTTCAGTTCACTTTATTCCACAGAAACACAGCACATTAATGCTCCACCATACGTTTTCATTTTAAAAATCACTTCCTCAGATGGGCTGTTCAAACTACTAGTGCTTTTATACCATTCACTTAATTACATTGATTAGGTTAATGAATTAATTAAAAGGTTAATTTAGTTTAAAACCAAAAACTTTTCTTGTTGTATGTTGTCACAATTAAAACACATTTAATATTACAATGTTTGATGAATAAATATGTATGAATAAAAATATGTTTTAAATAAAAATCCTTAAAACACTTGACTCCAAAGAATAAATTATAAAGTTAAAATACTATTAGAAACACATTTAATAGGACTCAGTGGTTAAAATTACCAACTTGAATCTTTTCTTTTGGCTTTTCCCAGTTAGGGGTCGCCACAGCGGGATCACCTGTCTGCTTGAATATTTGCTTTAAATGAACTTGATACTCTATCTAGTGGATAAATTGTGAAATTACAGATATTATAAAAACTGCATTGTAAGCCAAAGGCAAATTGTATAGCATTACTCAGTTAAAAGAATGTTAAAAACAGGAAAATATAAGGAAAAAATAAATTCAATACCTTTGATAAATGAGTGTAATACTTGTGTTTCTAACATATTACAAACTCAACTTTTTAATAAAAATACAAATACTAAAAAGCTTAAAGACCTACTGTAACTATTGGAAAACATGGGTAAAAACATGATAGAATTCAACATAAAGTGCAAATGCATATCACAGTTTTGCCGCTGTCAATTTTAATAATGGGGCTATGGACATATGTTCATTGAGACCCGGTGGCTTAATGGCCTCCAAAGTTATCTGCCACCATAATTCTCTATACTCCAAACATTCCTCCCATAAACCCCCTCTGCCACTCTTTTCCACCCTTTCTCTCACAAAAAATGTATAGTATGCATTTTCATAGCTTTGTTTGTGTTTGTACAATGCATTAGTCTGTTTGTTTGTTTCTAGGTCATACATATGTTCGTATACCCTTCTCCTGAGCTTGCGCTCTGTCTTCCCTATATAGAATGCTTCACAGGTTTGACATTTCGCTAAATATACAAGCCCAAAGGAGTCACAATTATTAAAATCCTTGCCTTCCAGGGCGATCCCCCTGCTTTCCAAATATACACTTTCTGCATTGCTGATGTATGCACACTGTTGACAATGTCCACATTTGAACGTTCCCTTCCTTTTTCTCTGTCTCTGAACTTTTTGGTTTGTACCATTTTCCAATAAAAGTTTTAAATGACTTGAATTCTTATAAACTACTCTTAGCTTTTCATTCTTTAGGTTCTTTAAGTCAGTAAATGTTAAAAATGTATTCCATTCCTTATCTATAGTTTCTCTTACCATTTTTGAACATGCATTATACTCCAAGATGAGTGCACTGCCAAAATTGTCCTTTGCCTTTTTTACTGGGCCTACCGTATCAAATACTGATAATCCTAATATTGGCTTAAAGTAATTTGCTCTCCTTTCTGTCACTTCTGCCTCAATTTTGTCTATCATATCTGGGTATTTCCTCATCCTAAACATTTTCCTTAGTAAACTTTTTTCCATTTCAAAGTCTTCATCTCTGGACGTCATCCTGCAGGCCCTAATATATTGTCCTTTAACTATATTTTTCTTGGAGTACAAAGGGTGAGCACTTTCAAAGTGCAAATAAGAGTTAGAATAGGTACTCTTTCTATACACCCTGGAATTAAAACGTGAATTTTCCTTGTATATTTCTATATCTAAGTATTCCAACTTCTCATAATTTATTCTGTAGGTAATAATATTATATTAAAAATTATATTAAAAATAAAATAGTAGGAATTTTAGGTTTGTCCACTTTTAAATATTCATATGTCTTCCTATCTAACAATCCATCTAAAAATAAACTTTCTAAGGCCATATGTATCCTTCTGTAACTAATATTTATTTTATTTTTTTGAAACTGTGGAGTGTTTATTAGGGTCTCTTAAGACTTTGAGAGTTGTATGAGAGATTGGACACTAAAGAGGGAGAAAAGGACCTGTACCGATTAGCTAGACAGAGGGACAGAGCTGGGAAAGATGTGCAGCAGGTAAGGGTGATAAAGGATAGTGAGGGAAACGTACTCACAAGAGAGGAGAGTGTGTTGAGTAGATGGAAAGAGTACTTTGAGAGGCTGATGAATGAAGAGAATGAGAGAGAGAGAGAAGGTTGGATGATGTGGGGATAGTGAATCAGGAAGTGAAACAGATTAGCAAGGAGGAAGTAAGGACAGCTATGAAGAGGATGAAGAATGGAAAGGCTGTTGGCCCAGATGACATACCAGTGGAAGCATGGAGTTGCTTAGGTGAAATGGCAGTGGCATTTTTAACCAGATTGTTTAATGAAATTTTGGAAAGTCAGAGGATGCCTGAGGAGTGGAGAAAAAGTGTTTTGGTACTTATCTTTAAGAATAAGAGTGCTGTGCAGAGCTGCAGTAACTACAGAGGGATAAAACTGATCAGTCACAGCTTGAAGTTATGGGAAAGAGTAGCGGAAGCTAGGTTAAGAAGGGAGGTGATGATTAGTGATCAGCAGTATGGTTTCATGCCAGGAAAGAGCACTACAGATGCAATATTTGCTCTGAGAGTGTTGTTGGAGAAATACAGAGAAGGTCAGAAGGAGTTGCATTGTGTCTTTGTGGACTTAGAGAAAGCATATGACAGTGTGGCTAGAGAGGCGTTGTGGTATTGTATGAGGAAGTCGGGAGTGTCAGAGAAGTATGTAAGAGTGGTACAGGATATGTACGAGGGTAGTGTGACATTGGTGAGGACTGTGGTGGGAGTGACAGATACGTTTAAAGTGGAGGTGGGATTACATCAAGGAACAGCTCTGAGCCCTTTCTTATTTGCAATGGTGATGGACAGGTTGACAGATGAGATCAGACAGGAGTCCCCATGGACTATGATGTTTGCAGATGACATTGTGATATGTAGTGAGAGTAGGGACCAGGTTGAGGAGACCCTGGAGAGGTGGAGATATGCTTTAGAGAGGAGAGGAATGAATGTCAGCAGGGCTAAAACAGAAAATATGTGTGTAAATGTGAAGGAGGATAGAGGAATGGTGAGGATGCAGGGAGTTGAGTTGGTAAAGGTCGATGAGTTTAAGTACTTGGGATCAACAGTTCAGAGTAATGATGAGTGTGGAAGAGAGGTGAAAAAGAGAGTACAGGCAGGGTTGAATGGGTATAGAGGAGTGTCAGGAGTGATTTGTGACAGACAAGTACCAGTAAGAGTGAAAAGGAAGGTATACAAGAGGGTAGTGAGACCAGCTATGTTATATGGGTTGGAGACGGTGGCATTGACGAAAAGGCAGGAGTCAGAGCTGGATGTGGCAGAGTTAAAGATCTTAAGATTTGCACTGGGTGTGACTAGGATGGACAGGATTAGGAATCAGTATATTAGAGGGTCAGCTCAGGTTGGACAGTTTGGAGACAAAGCAAGAGAGGTGAGATTGCGTTGGTTTGGTCATGTGCTGGGGAGGGATGCTGAGTATATTGGTAAAAAGATGCTAAGGATGGAGCTGCCAGGTAAGAGGAAAAGAGGAAGGCCTAAGATAAGGTTTATGGATGTGGTGAGAGAGGACATGCAGGCGGTTGGTGTGAAAGAGCATGATGCAGAGGACAGGAAGAAATGGAAACAGATAATCCACTGTGGCGACCCCTAACGGGAACAGCCAAAAGAAGATGATGAGTTGTGTTTTAAGGATTTTTATTTAAAACATATTTTTATTCATACATATTTATTCATCAAACATTGTAATATTAAATGTGTTTTAATTGTGGCAACACAGAGAGATACAACAAGAAAAGTTTTTGGTTTTAAACTAAATTAACCTTTCAATTAATTCATTAACCTAATCAATGTAATTAAGTGAATGGTATAAAAGCACTAGTAGTTTGAACAGCCCATCTGAGGAAGTGATTTTTAAAACGAAAACGTATGGTGGAGCGTTAATGTGCTGTGTTTCTGTGGAATAAAGTGAACTGAAGTGTGCTGAGCCATCCGTGGGTTGTTTTCACAATTTTCTATGCTTACCCTGCTCAGGGCTTTATTGTTTTGCCTGAAAAGTTGCTTCATTTTGTGGCTTATTTGTTTAGCAAATGTCTATCAGTGTCTGTGCTATAAAATTTGAAATAAAAGTTGTACATTAAATTCAAATATCTGTAGTTATTGTAGAAGTAAAGCATAAAACTGTATGTACACTGAGAGTTTTGAACAGTGTTTATGGCAACTGGGGAGAAATAGCCAAGTAATGGGACACTGGAATGGCTGTGTTGGGGGGGGGGCTGAGTGGGGGGCTCTGGTTTTGCACCCCCCTGCAAAAAATCATGCAGGCTACCCTGCCACAGTTGTCATGGTTTGATCATAGGTTTGTAGGTTCATAGGTAGGCACTAGGCTATCGGCTCTGGGGCCGATACAAGCCCAGACAAAAAGGTACCCTGGCTTTTGCCACCCAAGAAAATTATTTTCCTATGCCACTGTCGAGCAGAGCCACAGAGGTGATCCCCGGGGTGAATTTCCTATTTCCCATCCAATCATCAAGATTTTTCTTGAAGAGTGCTAATGAGGAGCTTTGTTTGATATAGATGGGTAGTTTATTCCAGAGTATGGGAAGTCTCTGGGACAGGAATCTATCCCTCCAGCATGTTCTGTTTATTGTGGTGACAAGGTTTAGGTCCCTAGAGCATGTAGCTCGGAGGGATTGGGATTTCGTTAAGTTGATGGGAGTGCCCAAGTGATTAAGCAAAGCCAACCATGGGTAAATACTTATATACCCACACCCACAAGTCAGTTATTGCTAGTATACAATGACATTATGTAAGAAAGAAATTACTTAAATAATGTCTTTGTATAATGGCACAGTGGTGCACATCTGCTTTGTTTCTACTTTCTTCCATGTTTGTTGATGTACTGCACATATATATAGAACGTATGTTCCCATGCTTCCACAATACATCACTGCTGTAGAACACAAGCAATGGTGAAAGGAAGTTAGCTGTTGATTTTTTTTTTTTTTTTTAATTATAAAATTTGGACAGTTTAGAGGTATGAGAGAAACAGGCCAGAATTCCAAGAAAAATCAGGTATGTTTGTTTAGGTTTGCAGAATGTACCTGATTTTCCTTGTATTTGCTCTGTCCTCCATACAAACCTCTCAACCTCTTATCTCAAGAAATGTGGACAAAGCCATAAATAAAGGGGGAACAAAGACTCCAAAATGGGGACCAATTGTGAATGTTGCTCTTATAAACTTAGAAAGCTCTGAAAATAATACGATTTGTGTTATTGTGCATTGTCTGAGGGATATGAAGTCTGAAACTGAAATCCATGTCATTATTTAATGACTTCATTCCTCAGTGATTTAATGGAAAACCACAAATTTTAGGAGGAACAGGCCAAAAATATGAGGTAAAAATATAGATAGTTGAGACGTATGCCTCTGTACCTTAAAGTCTGGCTGCTCAATGGTACTTCAGGGACTGGACTTCTTTCTACTGATATATGCTCGATTTACAACTGGCACGCTGGTTGGACTGTGACCAATCAGCATGCACATTTGTGAATACTAATGAGCTAAATGTATCATTTCCACTTAATACTGGTTTCTTGAAAACATTCTAAATGGAATACTCTGATTAATGTGTTTCATGTAACTGTTTCACTTTTGTAACTGCTTATTTTATTTCTGTGTGCCCTTATTTTCTTTAGAAGTAATTTAAGGACAAGCCACATTTTCTCCATATGTTACCTTTTATTATCTAGTGCCTTTAAACATCACCAGTCACACATTCATACTTTTTCAAACCATGCCTTATAATTCAGTTTCTTCAGATACCTTAGAATATTATCTATCCCCTTTCAACTTTAGTTGTTAGTACTTAAGTTGCTACACCAGTGACTATCAGTCGTTGGCAATGTCAGCTGCTGTTTTTAGTATGTCTTTCATGAACCATTTTCCCACGTTAATATTATTATTTGTCTAATAATTACTGATATTTATCTTATTTAACATGTAGGTTAATTTACTGATCTATACAAATAAACTTATTTTGCTTTGTTGCGATGTCTGTCCTCTACTTAAAAATGCCAGGCTTATTATGAAGTTCGTATTCTAAATGTATTTATATCTTCTTGAACTCATAGATACTCAGATTAGGCATACATATGTCATTCTCCTTACTTCTACCAGTCCCATGCCTTTACAAGAATTCCTCATACACTCAGCCACATTCCTTGCATCAGCTTCCTTTTTACACAGTACCTTCACACTTAGCCATTTTGTTCAAGCTTTAAAGATATTATTTTCACATTACTTATGCTTGTATAGATCTCCCTTATATTTTGTTTCTTTTTTAAGCATCATTTTTATTGGGTTTCTTATTTTTCTGAAACAACTGTAAATCATGTAAACATGTAGATGGGAAAATATTGTTCCTGGGAATACGTAGACACATATTAGGGAAATATATTGCCCTGGGATAATGTAAATATGAGTCTATGTCATTTAATCAAAATATGTATTGAACACTAATCAGCGAAATTTATTTCAGCAAACCCCGGACTTTTTCCAGGGTTAGGAAGCACTCGGCCATCACCGCAACTTTTCCCCACTGTAGTGTGATTTCTGAGTTGGTATATATAGTTGGGGTGGTGTGGGGTTGAAGCCCCCACTTGTGTGGGTTTGATATAGCGTGGTGTCTGTTCCAGAGTGCTAGTGGGTGAGTGGTTGCTAACCTTGGTAAAAAGTCCGGACTTTGCTGAAATGAGACTCACTGATTAGTGTTCGATGAATATGTATTTCGATTAAGTGATACAGACTCATAAACTTGTACAATGTATGGGAAAATATTGTCCCTGGGATCATGTGAACACATATGGGAGGTAACATATATTGTTCCTAGTATCGTGTAAACATGTATATGGAAAACTATTGTTCATAGGATCATATAAACATGTATGAAGGACATATAAAGTTCCTGATATCATGTAAACATATATATGGGGAAATATTGTTCCTGGGATCATGTAAACATGCATATGGGAAAATGTTGCTTTTTCAATAATTAATTGATAGAATTTGGTAAATCTAAGTATTTCATTTAACATGTTTGTTGTGCTGACGGTGTGGGCTAATGCATTTTTAAGCTCTTTAATGTTAACAAGCAGTTGTTCTGACTATAGGGTCACAAAACATACTTGAATTATTTGCTTTGTCTCAGTAATTTTGAAATGTAGCTGTTATTAGACTCTTTACATGCTTTGTAATGTGGCCACTTGGCTAAAAGAGGTCAGTTTCTTGTCAGCACACTAATCCATGTAACAAACACACTGCAACTAACTGAAGTGCATCAGCGTCATTCGATTTGTTCTAAAACTGTTATTTTTCATACTAAGGTGAACCAGGTCAAGGATTAAGAGGTATCCAAGGCCCTCCAGGAAAAGTAGGCCCAACTGGTGAAAATGGGATCCAAGGCTCACCAGGTTTAAAGGGAGACCAAGGCCAAAAAGGTAAGAGACCAACGTATCATGAATCTTTCTAGAGTTAACCACAATTCTTTATAATATACAACACAATTTTAGCAATCTAATGACCACAGGACAAACATATATTATTTATTAATTATACCTAGTGATTTCTTCTCACTGACAACATAAACAAGTCATTCCAAATGTATAAGCGGGAAGGGAGGCATTGTTTGATTGTTCCTTCTGACAGGCTGAGAATAGCTACATCAGAGAGGTTAGTAGTTTTCTGATGAGCAAAAGAAATCTAGTACTGTAATTTATGTACATGTCTAAGTGACGTAAAGATAATGAAGCAAGTGACAAACATTTCTGAATAAGCCAGGTAGGCAGGTCTGAGGATTATGTCTTGGTGCAGGTAAATACATGAAACAGACATGCAGCAGAGTTTATTACTTACACCTCAGAGATTATTTCATTACTGGAAACTCACATAAATGTCACTTCATTAAAAAAAATCTAAGTCACAAAAGTTGTTATTTTAATACTGTTGAGACAAAAACCAAGGAAAGGAATTGTGTCTGGGAGAACCATGTTCCATTAATCTTACATTCCAAAAATATTGCAATTAATACCACAGATGTACTATATATACATCAACCACAGTTACTAATTATTAAGTGCTACTCACTTTTCAAGGGCAAAATATGTATGAAAGGACTGCTAAAGTAAGGAAAAATTATAGACTTTTAACTGGAATGAATAACTAAAGAGAAAAGCATCATAATATGTATATTTTGTATCAAAACAAGAAATGCTAGAAGTAGGATGAAAAAGAAGCCAAAAAACTGCAAAGATATAAAGTGAAATGCAAGCCAATCTTTCCATAAGCAAAGATGTATAGTATAATGCCCTGTGCCTTGGTAAATATGACAGAGTGGATGGTAGCTCTTTTTAGTCACCTCTGGCATGGACATCCTCAGTGAATTACTACCATATCAGCTCCCTGTTGAAATATCAGCACTCGAAATGCCACGTGCCAAAAAGACAAAAAAAAAGACTGAAAACCCATAGACATTAAATATTTACATATCATATATTTTTAATGCACAATATTTCCTCCAACAAAAATACATTTACTAAAGCAAGTTAGGCAGATGAGAATATATGTAAATAGCATTTAGTAAAACAAATACAAAACAATTTTACCAATAGCCCATTGTCTAAGTACAATAGTACAATAATGCCCTCTATGGTATATATTATTGTTGAAATAGTGCCCTTCCAGGGGTGTAGAGGTCCTCCACCTGTGGTATTGGCCCTCAGAATAGCCCTAGGTGTGTTTATTTCCACAATAACACATACCCTGGTGGTCATTATTGCTTGCATTTACCAGTTACCATAAGAATGCAACAGGATGCACTGGAGCAGAAAAGGCAATCATAAGTTTATAACATTGTTTAGGCAAATACAGCAATCACCGCCTCTTTTATTTCTAAGATAATGTCTGAAGTAATCTTTTTGTGTAGACTGTGACAGAATTAAATAATAACTAATTAGTGGTCGTGGGTATATTGAGGATTTACCCACAGTCAAGGGCACCTGGATGTAGGTGCAAGAGAATGCAATTGCACCCCCCCCCCCCTGGAACCAGCTGGCCAGGAGATTAATTTTCTTTTAATAAAAAAAAAATATATATGTTTTTTAAGGGAGTTCTTCTTTAAGAATGCCGTTTGCGTACAGTTCCACGGACACAACAGGTGTTTGCCACCTGTTTACGTCTTCTACATCTGTGCAACCGATGGTTTATGTCTTCATCTTCCCATGTGGAATTTGAATTCCAAAAGACATTTGGACTGCGGGCAAATGTACAAGTGAGAGGTATGTGTTTGCATGTGTGTGTTTAACTTTTTAAGAGGTGTGTGTGTAAGAAATAGGTAGGTAGGGGTGTGTGAATGTAAGATGTAGGTAGGTAGGAGTGTCTATGCATGTATATAAGAAGTATGCAGGTGTGTGTGTGTGTGTGTGTGTGTGTGTGTGTGTGTGTGTGTGTGTGTGTGTGTGTGTGTGTGTTTGTATGTAAATAAGAGGGAGGTAGGAGTGTATGCAAGTTACGTACATATTAACGCAACTTTGGCAACCAAGTACAAGCAGACTGCAATTCAGTACACTTTAAAATTTTAAGATTTTTACTTCAAGGTAAGGATGCAGTCTTGTGAATTTCTTTACTGTTATTGAATAATCAGGAACAATGTACATAGGACAAGACAAAGCCCACAGGGTGTTGTGTAAAGCAACATGTCCTCACTCGTCATTACAGTTACAGCCGCTAGCTTTACTGCCGGTGACATTTACTCATCGATGTAGCTGTCAGAACTTGAAATGTGTGCTCTCTGTGTTGTTTTTCAGGAACATTATTGATATAATACAGAATGTTTCAACTTAGCATTTCGTCACATTCTGGCCTGTACTCAGAAAGTGCAAGCGTATGAGCTTTTGGTTCCAGTCTTGTTTTCGGATGGCACGCATGCCATATCCCACTATTCTTTAATGCCTGTAGTTTACAACATAGTGCACTAGTCTTGTGAGCATAGTCATCATGCAATATACAATTCAGAGCAGAACTGTATTAATCATTAATTAGGTTTTATTTGTTTCATAACTGCAGAACAGTTATCGCATGAGTTCATGTTTAATTAAATTAATACATGGAGTTACAGAGCAGTTTGTATGGTTACTGTGCTAGATCTGTCAAATAATGTGTTAATCCTCAGTGTGAGGTCTAGGTTTATCCCCTTGCATAGTTTGATGATAGAGATGTGCTGTGCAGGATGTATTAACCCAACCCGGTTGTCGTACTTTGGTGATGGAAACATGTCCACTTGTACTTGGTTGACAAAATCCTGGTTGCATTAATATGTAAATACCCAGATTTTTGCTTCATATTTTCAGTTTGTTTCTCATAAAGTTGTGTTTTTCTGGCAAATCACTGAGGACTGAATTCAGAAAATAGTGGTAGACATTTCAGATTTTGACTTCATATTCTTCAGAAAATGCATATTAATGCAAAATGTGTTGTTCTATCCACTTTATATGGAGGTAGGGGGATGTGTGTGTCACACCTCTCAACTGTACTGATTTTCATAGAATGTCCATATTTTTGCCTTATATATTTATTTGACAAATCACTGGAATGAGCTAAGGATTAAAGTTACTAAATAATGACATGAATTTGAGTTTCAGACTTCATATCCTTCAGAAAATGCATTCCAACAAATTCTGTTATTCTAGCAACTTTTTAAATATGTCCCTAGTTTTGGGCCTTTGTCCCCAAAGATTGCATCATTTACCTTGAAGTAAAAATCTTAAAATGTTAAGGCTTTGTCCAGATTTCCTGTGCTAAGAGATTGACAGGTATGGTGTGTGTGTGTGTGTGTGTGTGTGTGTGTGTGTGTGTGTGTGTGTGTGTGTGTGTGTGTGTGTGTGTGTGTGTGTGTGTGCGCATATAAGAGGGAGGTAGCATACCCCTCAGCTGTCCAGTTTTTTGAGGAATGTCCAGATCTTTGCCCCAAATATCTCCTAAAAAGGATTGAAGTTGCTAAATAATAACAGACATTTGAGTTTCAGAAGTCATATCCTTTAGAAAAATGCATACTAACATGAATCATGATATTCTATCAATTTTCTAAGTTCATGAGGGCAGTAGTTATAATCTGTCCCTTTTTATTTTCGGCTGTGTCCAGATTTCTTGCTCTAAGAAGTTGAGGTGTGTATGTGAGAGAGAGTGAAATGCCCTAGTTAGAATTAGCAGGTGGAATTTATTTTCAAGTGCATTTTCAAGGAATTGTGAGTTTCAAGGGAAGATAAGTTTACTGCTGCCCATGCTAAGTCTAATAAAATGTGCATCTGTTTTGTTAGCAAATGGTATCACTATTGTGGTACAGATTTTTAAAACAGTGTTAGCAGCACAGCAGGTAGCATACTTTCATCTTGATGCAGAGGGCTGTAGGTTCTACTCCCACAGCATGTAGGTTTGTATTTTCTGGGGGTGCTGCAGCCCTGAGTATGTCCTCCTTCAGATGAGATACCTAGTATCTATGAACCTGTTTTTCAGCTTACCACCCATTCCCTATTGCAATATACCAGCTTACCATTGTTTAATGTATAATAGACATTTATTCTTCAAGGGCAGTAGATGCTGAATTTGTAAGTGAAACACTGAATTTCAAACTTGTTTTCTAGCAACAGCCTCTTCATTAGTTTCAGATCACTTTTATGTGTAATTATTCAGATGACTTTTACTTCTGCAGAGATTGTGCATATTGACTAATATTGATGGATTGTGAGAAGTTTGAGGGGCCTTTTATGGTTGAAATACTCTAAATTGGACAATTTGTCATTGGTTCATATGTTGTGTTTCTTTGCTTACTGGAAAAATGTTCAAAACTGTAAGTTTAAAACACACTCTAACAGGTGGTGCTGTACTATACAAGGGATATAATTCAATTATTATATACTATTGCATGGTCCTGAAAATGTGTGCAAGGGGCCTATGATTTGAAAACAGCCCAAAGGTAAACAACCCGCGACTGGCCATATGCATTTTCTTTGAATGTGGGTTTCAGTGAATGTGAGTTTCAAAGGCAGAGGAGTTTTAATGCTAAGTTTGTTTTCATTGTAAGACTATTGTTTTGTTTAGCAAATAAAAAACAAAATTCACAGCAGCTTCCAAATAAAACTTGTAATCCACAAAACAAAGCAATTTTTCAGGCAAAACAATAAAGCCCTGAGCAGGACAAGCTTAGAAAATTGTGAAAACAACCCACGGACAGGTCAGCACACTTCAGTTCACTTTATTCCACAGAAACACAGCACATTAATGCTCCACCATACGTTTTCATTTTAAAAATCACTTCCTCAGATGGGCTGTTCAAACTACTAGTGCTTTTATACCATTCACTTAATTACATTGATTAGGTTAATGAATTAATTAAAAGGTTAATTTAGTTTTAAACGAAAAACTTTTCTTGTTGTATGTTGTCACAATTAAAACACATTTAATATTACAATGTTTGATGAATAAATATGTATGAATAAAAATATGTTTTAAATAAAAATCCTTAAAACACTTGACTCCAAAGAATAAATTATAAAGTTAAAATACTATTAATACTATTAGAAACACATTTAATAGGACTCAGTGGTTAAAATTACCAACTTGAATCTTTTCTTTTGGCTTTTCCCAGTTAGGGGTCGCCACAGCGGGATCACCTGTCTGCTTGAATATTTGCTTTAAATGAACTTGATACTCCATCTAGTGGATAAATTGTGAAATTACAGATATTATAAAAACTGCATTGTAAGCCAAAGGCAAATTGTATAGCATTACTCAGTTAAAAGAATGTTAAAAACAGGAAAATATAAGGAAAAAATAAATTCAATACCTTTGATAAATGAGTGTAACACTTGTGTTTCTAACATATTACAAACTCAACTTTTTAATAAAAATACAAATACTAAAAAGCTTAAAGACCTACTGTAACTATTGGAAAACATGGGTAAAAACATGATAGAATTCAACATAAAGTGCAAATGCATATCACAGTTTTGCCGCTGTCAATTTTAATAATGGGGCTATGGACATATGTTCATTGAGACCCGGTGGCTTACTGGCCTCCAAAATTATCTGCCACCATAATTCTCTGTACTCCAAACATTCCTCCCATAAACCCCCTCTGCCACTCTTTTCCACCCTTTCTCTCACAAAAAATGTATAGTATGCATTTTC
This sequence comes from Protopterus annectens, assembly GCF_019279795.1. Classification (NCBI taxonomy): domain Eukaryota; kingdom Metazoa; phylum Chordata; order Ceratodontiformes; family Protopteridae; genus Protopterus; species Protopterus annectens. Next base: position 515,914,687 of record NC_056748.1, on the reverse strand, counting down.
ATAGCTTTGTTTGTGTTTGTACAATGCATTAGTCTGTTTGTTTGTTTCTAGGTCATACATATGTTCGTATACCCTTCTCCTGAGCTTGCGCTCTGTCTTCCCTATATAGAATGCTTCACAGGTTTGACATTTCGCTAAATATACAAGCCCAAAGGAGTCACAATTATTAAAATCCTTGTCTTCCAGGGTAATTCCACTGCTTTCCAAATATACACTTTCTGCATTGCTAATGTATGCACACTGTTGACAATGTCCACATTTGAACGTTCCCTTCCTTTTTCTCTGTCTCTGAACTTTTTGGTTTGTACCGTTTTCCAATAAAAGTTTTAAGTTACTTGAATTCTTATAAACTACTCTTAGCTTTTCATTCTTTAGGTTCTGTAAGTCAGTAAATGTTAAAAAATGTATTCCATTCCTTATCTATAGTTTGTCTTACCATTTTTGCACAAGCATTATACTCCAAGATGGCTGCACTGCCAAAATTGTCATTTGCCTTTTTTACTGGGCCTACCGTATCAAATACTGGTAATCCTAATATTGGCTTAAAGTCATTTGGTCTCCTTTATGTCACTTCTGCCTCAATTTTGTTTATCATATCTGGTTATTTCCTCATCCTTAACATTTTCCTTAGTAAACTTTTTTCCATTTCAAAGTCTTCGTCTCTGGACGTCATCCTGCAGACCCTAATATATTGTCCTTTAACTATATTTTTCTTGGAGTACAAAGGGTGAGCACTTTCAAAGTGCAAATAAGAGTTAGGTACTCTTTCTATATACCCTGGAATTAAAACGTGAATTTTCCTTGTATATTTCTATATCCAAGTATTCCAACTTCTCATAATTTATTCTGTAGGTAATAATATTATATTAAAAATTATATTAAAAATAAAATAGTAGAAATTTTAGGTTTGTCCACTTTTAAATATTCAAATGTCTTCCTATCTAACAATCCATCTAAAAATAAACTTTCTAAAGCCATATGTATCCTTCTGTAACTAATATTTATTTCATTTTTTTGAAACTGTGGAGTATTTATTAGGGTCTTGTAAGACTTTGAGAGTTGTATGAGAGATTGGACACTAAAGAGGGAGAAAATGACCTGTACCGATTGGCTAGACAGAGGGACAGAGCTGGGAAAGATGTGCAGCAGGTAAGGGTGATAAAGGATAGTGAGGGAAACGTACTCACAAGAGAGGAGAGTGTGTTGAGTAGATGGAAAGAGTACTTTGAAGGGCTGATGAATGTAGAGAATGAGAGAGAGAGAAAGTTGGATGATGGGGGGATAGTGAATCAGGAAGTGAAACAGATTAGCAAGGAGGAAGTAAAGACAGCTATGAAGAGGATGAAGAATGGAAAGGCTGTTGGCCCAGATGACATACCGGTGGAAGCATGGAGTTGCTTAGGTGAAATGGCAGTAGAATTTTTAACCAGATTGTTTAATGAAATTTTGGAAAGTCAGAGGATGCCTGAGGAGTGGAGAAAAAGTGTTTTGGTACCTATCTTTAAGAATAAGAGTGATGTGCAGAGCTGCAGTAACTACAGAGGGATAAAACTGATCAGTCACAGTTTGAAGTTATGGGAAAGAGTAGCGGAAGCTAGGTTAAGAAGGGAGGTGATGATTAGTGATAAGCAGTATGGTTTCATGCCAGGAAAGAGCACTACAGATGCAATATTTGCTCTGAGAGTGTTGTTGGAGAAATACAGAGAAGGTCAAAAGGAGTTACATTGTGTCTTTGTGGACTTAGAGAAAGCATATGGCAGCGTGGCTAGAGAGGTGTTGTGGTATTGTATGAGGAAGTCGGGAGTGTCAGAGAAGTATGTAAGAGTGGTACAGGATATGTACAAGGGTAGTGTGACATTGGTGAGGACTGCGGTGGGAGTGACAGATACATTTAAAGTGGAGGTGGGATTACATCAAGGATCAGCTCTGAGCCCTTTCTTATTTGCAATGGTGATGGACAGGTTGACAGATGAGATCAGACAGGAGTCCCCATGGACTATGATGTTTGCAGATGACATTGTGATATGTAGTGAGAGTAGGGACCAGGTTGAGGAGACCCTGTAGAGGTGGAGATATGCTTTAGAGAGGAGAGGAATGAATGTCAGCAGGGCTAAAACAGAAAATATGTGTGTAAATGTGAAGGAGGATAGAGCAATGGTAAGGATGCAAGGAGTTGAGTTGGTAAAGGTCGATGAGTTTAAGTACTTGGGATCAACAGTTCAGAGTAATGGTGAGTGTGGAAGAGAGGTGAAAAAGAGAGTATAGGCAGGGTGGAATGGGTGTAGAGGAGTGTCAGGAGTGATTTGTGACAGCCAAGTACCAGTAAGAGTGAAAGAGAAGGTCTACAAGAGGGTAGTGATACCAGCTATGTTATATGGGTTGGAGATGGTGGCATTGACGAAAAGGCAGGAGTCAGAGCTGGATGTGGCAGAGTTAAAGATGTTAAGATTTGCACTGGGTGTGACTAGGATGGACAGGATTAGAAATCAGTATATTAGAGGGTCAGCTCAGGTTGGACAGTTTGGAGACAAAGCAAGAGAGGTGAAATTGCGTTGGTTTGGACATGTGCTGAGGAGGGATGCTGGGTATATTGGGAAAAGGATGCTAAGGATGGAGCTGCCAGGTAAGAGGAAAAGAGGAAGGCCTAAGATAAGGTTTATGGATGTGGTGAGAGAGGGCATGCAGGCTGTTGGTGTGAAAGAGCATGATGCAGAGGACAGGAAGAAATGGAAACAGATAATCCACTGTGGCGACCCCTAATGGGAACAGCCAAAAGTTGATGATGAGTTGTGTTTTAAGGATTTTTATTTAAAACATAGTTTTATTCATACATATTTATTCATCAAATGTAATATTAAATGTGTTTTAATTGTGGCAACACAGAGAGATACAACAAGAAAAGTTTTTGGTTTTAAACTAAATTAACCTTTCAATTAATTAATTAACCTAATCAATGTAATTAAGTGAATGGTATAAAAGCACTAGTAGTCTGAAGAAGTGATTTTTTAAAACAAAAACATATGGTGGAGCATTAATGTGCTGTGTTTCTGTGGAATAAAGTGAACTGAAGTGTGCTGAGCCATCCGTGGGTTGTTTTCACAATTTTCTATGCTTACCCTGCTCAGGGCTTTATTGTTTTGCCTGAAAAGTTGCTTCGTTTTGTGGATTATTTGTTTAGCAAATGTCTATCAGTGTCTGTGCTATAAAATTTGAAATAAAAGTTGTAAATTAAATCCAAATATCTGTAGTCATTGTAGAAGTAAAGCATAAAACTGTATGCACACTGAGTTTTGAACAGTGTTTATGGCAACTGAGGAGAAATAGCCAAGTAATGGGACACTGGAATGGCTGTGTTGGAGGGGGGCTGAGTGGGGGGCTCTGGTTTTGCAGCCCCCTGCAAAAAATCCTGCAGGCTACCCTGCCACAGTTGTCATGGTTTGATCATAGGTTTGTAGGTTCATAGGTAGGTACTAGGCTATCGGCTCTGGGGCCGATACAAGCCCAGCCAAAAAGGTACCCTGGCTTTTGCCCCCCAAGAAAATTATTTTCTTATGCCACTGTCGAGCAGAGCCACAGAGGTGATCCCCGGGGTGAATTTCCTATTTCCCATCCAATCATCAAGATTTTTCTTGAAGAGTGCTAATGAGGAGCTTTGTTTGATATAGATAGGTAGTTTGTTCCAGAGTATGGGAAGTCTCTGGGATAGGAATCTATCCCACCAGCATGTTCTGTTTATTGCGTTGACAAGGTTTAGGTCCCTAGAGCGTGTAGCTCAGAGGGATTGGGATTTCGTTAAGTTGATGGGAGTGCCCAAGTGATTAAGCAAAGCCAACCATGGGTAAATACTTATATACCCACACCTACAAGTCAGTTATTGCTAGTATACAATGACATTATGTAAGAAAGAAATTACTTAAATAATGTCTTTGTATAATGGCACAGTGGTGCACATCTGCTTTGTTTCTACTTTCTTCCATGTTTGTTGATGTACTGCACATATATATAGAACGTATGTTCCAATGCTTGCACAGTACATCACTGCTGTAGAACACAAGCAATGGTGAAAGGAAGATCGCTGTTGATTTTTTTTTTTTTAATTATAAAATCTGGACAGTTTAGAGGTATGAGAGAAACAGGCCAGAATTACAAGAAAAATCAGGTACGTTTGTTTAGTTTTGCAGAATGTACCTGATTTTCCTTGTATTTGCTCTGTCCTCCATACAAACCTCTCAACCTCTTATCTCAAGAAATGTGGACAAAGCCATAAATAAAGGGGGAACAAAGACTCCAAAATGGGGACCAATTGTGAATGTTGCTCTTATAAACTTAGAAAGCTCTGAAAATAATACGATTTGTGTTATTGTGCATTGTCTGAGGGATATGAAGTCTGAAACTGAAATCCATGTCATTATTTAATGACTTCATTCCTCAGTGATTTAATGGAAAACCACAAATTTTAGGAGGAACAGGCCAAAAATATGAGGTAAAAATATAGATAGTTGAGACGTATGCCTCTGTACCTTAAAGTCTGGCTGCTCAATGGTACTTCAGCGACTGGACTTCTTTCTACTGATATATGCTTGATTTACAACTGGCACGCTGGTTGGACTGTGACCAATCAGCATGCACATTTGTGAATACTAATGAGCTAAATGTATCATTTCCACTTAATACTGGTTTCTTTAAAACATTCTAAATGGAATACTCTGATTAATGTGTTTCATGTAACTGTTTCACTTTTGTAACTCCTTGTTTTATTTTTGTGTGCCCTTATTTTCTTTAGAAGTGATTTAAGGACAAGCCACATTTTCTCCATATGTTACCTTTTATTATCTAGTACCTTTAAACATCACCAGTCACACATTCATACTTTTTCAAACCATGCCTTATAATTCAGTTTCTTCAGATACCTTAGAATATTATCTATCCCCTTTCAACTTTAGTTGTTAGTACTTAAGTTGCTACACCAGTGACTGACAGTCGTTGGCAATGTCAGCTGCTGTTTTTAGTATGTCTTTCATGAACCATTTTCCCACGTTAATATTATTATTTGTCTAATAATTACTGATATTTAACTTATTTAACATGTAGGTTAATTTACTGATCTATACAAATAAACTTATTTTGCTTTGTTGCGATGTCTGTCCTCTACTTAAAAATGCCAGGCTTATTATGAAGTTCGTATTCTAAATGTATTTATATCTTCTTGAACTCATAGATACTCAGATTAGGCATACATATGTCATTCTCCTTACTTCTACCAGTCCCATGCCTTTACAAGAATTCCTCATACACTCAGCCACATTCCTTGCATCAGCTTCCTTTTTACACAGTACCTTCACACTTAGCCATTTTGTTCAAGCTTTAAAGATATTATTTTCACATTACTTATGCTTGTATAGAGCTCCCTTATATTTTGTTTCTTTTTTAAGCATCATTTTTATTGGGTTTCTTATTTTTCTGAAACAACTATAAATCATGTAAACATGTAGATGGGAAAATATTGTTCCTGGGAACACGTAGACACATATTAGGGAAATATATTGCCCTGGGATAATGTAAATATGAGTCTATGTCATTTAATCAAAATATGTATTGAACACTAATCGGCGAAATTTATTTCAGCAAACCCCGGACTTTTTCCAGGGTTAGGAAGCACTCGGCCATCACCGCAACTTTTCCCCACTGTAGTGTGATTTCTGAGTTGGTATATATAGTTGGGGTGGTATGGGGCTGAAGCCCCCACTTGTGTGGGTTTGATATAGCGCGGTGTTTGTTCCAGAGTGCTGGTGGGTGAGTGGTTCCTAACCTTGGTAAAAAGTCCGGACTTTGCTGAAATGAGTCTCACTGATTAGTGTTCGATGAATATGTATTTCGATTAAGTGATACAGACTCATAAACATGTACAATGTATGGGAAAATATTGTTCCTGGGATCATGTGAACACATATGGGAGGTAACATATATTGTTCCTAGTATTGTGTAAACATGTATATGGAAAACTATTTTTCATAGGATCATATAAACATGTATGAAGGACATATATAGTTCCTGATATCATGTAAACGTGTATATGGGGAAATATTGTTCCTGGGATCATGTAAACATGCATATGGGAAAATGTTGCTTCTTCAATAATTAATTGATAGAATTTGGTAAATCTAAGTATTTCATTTAACATGTTTGTTGTGCTGATGGTGTGGGCTAATGCATTTTTAAGCTCTTTAATGTTAACAAGCAGTTGTTCAGACTATAGGGTCACAAAACATACTTGAATTATTTGCTTTGTCTCAGTAATTTTGACATTAAGCTGTTATTAGACTCTTTACATGCTTTGTAATGTGGCCACTTGGCTAAAAGAGGTCAGTTTGTTGTCAGCACACTAATCCATGTAACAAACACACTGCAACTAACTGAAGTGCATCAGCGTCATTCAATTTGTTCTAAAACTGTTATTTTTCATACTAAGGTGAACCAGGTCAAGGATTAAGGGGTATTCAAGGCCCTCCAGGAAAAGTAGGCCCAACTGGAGAAAATGGGATCCAAGGCCCACCAGGTTTAAAGGGAGACCAAGGCCAAAAAGGTAAGAGACCCCCGTATCATGAATCTTTCTAGAGTTAACCACAATTCTTTATAATATACAACAAAATTTTAGCATTCTAATGACCACAGGACAAACATATATTATTTATTAATTATACCTAGTGATTTCTTCACACTGACAACATAAACAAGTCATTCCAAATGTATAAGCGGGAAGGGAGGCATTGTTTGATTGTTCCTTCTGACAGACTGACCCCGGGATTCATGAAGCTCGGCGCAAGGCCGGTGTAAGGCCTGCGCCGGCGGTGCAGTGAATAGTCGGTGTAATAGCACCATATGCATAGTAATGAGTGCGCGCTGCAACCACAGACACGTGCATAGGTTACGTGAGCGAGCCCAAGTAGGATGCGCCTGTAGGCGTGGCCAAGCCGGCAGGCGAGGAGCAACCTAAAGTGCTGACTGTCACAGGCCGCCTGCAATAGTAACCGCACCAGCCAGTGTCTGTGGATAATGAAACGTACGCAGAGTATGCAACATAGTACCCGTTTACACAAAACGGAGAACCAAACATTAACCCACGAAGTCCAAATTGTACCCATCCAAGGAACAAAGGATACGAGTAATACCGTGTCCGTCACGCAATGCACTGTCAGTGGGCATACCCAGTGAAGGTGTACCGCAGCATGTCAGCGTGCCGCACCTACACACAAGTAGCCCCATGGGCATGGTCACCAGCAGTAGTGAGAGTACACAGCCGGGCAGCCGTGTCTATATAACAACCAGAAGGAAACCAGATACCCTAAACACAGACAAACATGTGCATAGCAACATGTAGTACACCCAGCAACGTGCCCGTCGCATACACATAGGACGGCGTATGCCGAAGCGTAATATACAGAAGCAGAACCCATGCATGCAAATGTAATACACAACAGCCCCGTCATAGCACGTAACCCGCAGCCATGTACGACCGTGCACCCAACCCAGCTAGCAGCCTTGCGCAGCTGCACACCTACACACAGTGGGTATACCTCAAATGTAGTATGAAGTATTGTCCTAGGCAGTGCCACGCGGGCAAATATGTACCCCACATGTCAACATCCCACCTCAGATACTGATATCCAAATGGCTGCATGTGAATGTGTCGGCAGAATGTGTACATCCCGCATGTGGTATGGACCTGTCGAAACCCCATAGGCATTCACACGCCACGGTGTCCATAACTGTACACATCTGGACAAAGCAGTATGTTCAGCCACCGTACTGATGATTAGCTATGCAGACATGTCAAACACAACACATAGGGCGGAACATCTGCCCACCAAGCAGGACACCCCAACAGGGTGCCACATGCACAGAAGGTGAAGGTGGGACATCACACGTAGAGAATAGTGGTGCTGGATGGCCAAACACCCACGGCCAATGCAAAGGATTGAATAACATGTATATGCCTGGATGAATGGGTATGTCATATCATGGGACTAGGCTAAGCTATCCAACATAATAACCATGCGTACCAGATACAAACTGCCAGTAACATGCAGTAGTAATGCAGGAAGGCATACACGACAGTGGGAATATCACAGGACATATGGCATGTGAAAAGTGTCAACGCATGACACAAATGTCCAGGATGGGGCTCCCTGCAAAGAGGAACATGTGCCAACCCCACCCCCCACTGATGTATTGGCAGTGGAAACACAACCCAAACACACATCAACACCACCGTCCATCCCACGATAGCAACGGAGGCCGGTCAAAGACCACCATGATGCGTGCACAAACAGGGACACGTGTAACCGTTGCCCTGACAACCCCCCACAGGCCAACAAATAATAGTATGGACATATGCATGTAATGCTGTGAAGGATGACTGGTAGTCCTCAGTATCACAGAGGTTGGTACACAGATACACTGTAATCAACCGTGACATATGTGCACTGTACACAGCATACCTGCTGGTAATACATAGTTCAATCATGTGCCACAGAAATATCCACATACGAATGAGGACAGGGGATAGACAAGTGTGAATGGGACAAACTATGAACATAGGTTCATAGTTTCATAGGTTCATAGTAGGCTATCCGCCCAAGGGCATCTATAAGCCTAGCCCATAGCTATGTTGCCTTTGCCACCCCTTCAGTTTGAAGAAAACTATGCCTATCATATTGCTGTACCTCTGTCAAGCAGTGACACTGAAGTAATCCCTGGGGTATAGCTGCAATCTTCCATCCATTGGTCACGATTCCCCTTGAACAAGGCCAGCGAGGTGCTCTGCCTCACATGTACTAGGATGTTGTTCCACAGCATAGTGAGTGTCTGGGTGATGAATCTGTCCCTCTAGCACGTTCTATTAATGACAGTGTCAAGGTTTACGTCACCTGCCCTTGTGGTTCTGCGGGATCTAGATTCTTTAGGTGAAGCATAGTCATCAAATCTGGGTTCGACATGGCCTTGTATGCCAGGCACAGGTCACCTCTGAGCAAGTGGTATGTGACTGAATAGAGCTGGAGTCCTTTCAGTCGGTCAGCATAACACATATTCCAGAGACCCTGCATCCGTTTGTCGATGAACTGTTGGGGCCTTTCTAGCTGCTGCAGGTGTTGGGTCAGATACATTCCGAACGGGGCATTGTACTCAATCATAGGTCTAATGAGTGATGAGTACAAGGGGACGATGACCTCCCCTGATCTAGATGTGAATCCCTTCATGATCAGGTGGGCAATGTAGAAGGTCTACCCAACTACATTAGCAACGTGTGTGTCGAACGAACGGTTACCGACAACCCGGGTCCCCAGGTCCCAGGTAACTCCCTCTGTGCTCAGTGGATTGCCACCTATATGGTAGCTAGTGGTAACCTTGTTCTTCCCGAAGGGTATGACTATGCATTTCCCGGCATTTAGCTGTAGGCCATGTCTCTGGCACCAGTTATCCATATCTGTGAGGCCCTTCTGAAGGATATCTGTGTCAGATTTGTGTCCGACTATGGCACCCAGTTTGCAGTCATCTGCAAACATTGTCAGCCATAACCCCCCTGTGTTTGCTTGTACTTTGGAAATGTAGATGCCAAAAAAGAGTGGACCCAGGACTGAGCCCCGTGGGACACCACCTGTGACCGGCTGTGAGTATGACATGGCGCCAGCAACTATGACCGTGTGGGTTCTGTCACTTAGCCAGTTTGCAACCCATCTGGCGATGTATGTATTTACATTCAAGCTGATGAGTTTATCAATGATACCTGAGGGGGGTATTGTGTCGAAGGCCTTTGCCAGGTCGAGGTAGGCTGTATGGACTGCTTTACCCTCATCAATGGCCTTGGTGACTGATCCTAAAAAGCCAACCACGTTTAAAAGGCATGATCTGCCTTTGACCAAGCCAAACTGGGTTGGATACAAAGTATGCAAGTCCCCTATGTCTTTATCTATGAGTTCCATTATGATCCTTCACCATGGCTTTGCAGATAAGGCTTGTCAAGCTAATGGGATGGTAATTACCAGGGTCAGTGGAGGCACTGCCCGTGTGAAGTGGGACTACAGTCGCCTTGCGCACCACTTGGGTACGTATCCTGAGGTGAGGTAAGATTAAACAGCTGTCCTAACTGTGGGTTTAATTCCTCATTGAGTTCGTGGAGTACACAGCTGGGACACCATCTGGTCCCATGGATGCTGTGTTTACTGCCTCGGAGAGAGCATTTCCCAACTGTGCGTTACAGATGTTCCGGGATCTACAATCCTCTGGTATAGATATCTCTCCATGTGGGGGGGGGGAGTTTGCACCGAACCTGTCAGCCAGTATGTTGGCAATGTGCGTAGGTTCAGTAATTTTCACATCATCCTGAACCCAGTCTGAGTCGAGTCCTTGGTGATTTCTCTGTCGAATTTGCCCTGGATGATTTCATGAGAGCTTGTAGTTCTTCACATATAATGAGCAAGGGTGTCTTACCTTACAAGTATTCCGCTCTATCTTGTAGTAGCTACCTCCTGTTGTTGTAGAGCTTGTTCATGGCTGGGGTCCACCAGACCGGATGCTTGGCTTTGGTACAAAGAGTCTCAGTTTTGTATGGGATTGCCTGATCCATGCAGTCCTGTAGGTGCTGGTAGAAGGCATATGTAAGTGATTCAGCGGTTTGAGTAATGTTTACCACTGGCTCAGGGGCCTTAAAGGAGACCACACTAGTGTTTAGAAGTGTGAAGTTGGTTTTGAGAAAGGCATATGTATGTTAACCGGCACCACCCACAGCATTGTATGCCAATAGCAGAAGCTATTGTAGGTTGTCCAAACACACGTGTCCGTACACATGGAACATCATAGCAATAAACCACGCCCGGATGTGGGTAATGCTAGATATACCCACGGCAGACATGGTGCGTTCCCGAGGCCGGCCGAGGGACCACACACATAGCCGGCCTTAGGCATAGGCCAACTAGGCAGCCGCCTAGGGCGCTGCTCTACTAGGGGCACCTTTCCAGCCTTTATTTGGTGTAGGTAGACCAGGATGGGGGTAGCAGGTGATGTGGCGGTGGCACCATGGAGTCCTTTTGCCTAGGGCACCACTTGACCTAAGGCCACTCTTGCCGTGGGTAAATACAGCAGTACCCACACCCAGACGCGGGTCATTGCTAGTATGCCATATCATCTATGGAAAGAAACCATATATTCCCAGACATAATGGCACAGCATAATGCTTGTCTGCCACCCAAACGCAGACATACGGCACCCGCGGCGGTGCGGACGTACTGCCCGAGATGTCCATTACCAATGTCGACACTGTCTCGCTCTGTGAAACAAAGTCAACATAGCGATTCAATACTAAACAGCGACGGAGAGCCCGATGTCCCCGTTGCTGAGCTGTTCAACCTGTTCCGCCATGTTAAATGTGTGTAGCAGAGCGGGACTGGCTCAAACTAAGCAACGGACATGCCTGTGGCTCAGTGAAAGCCGTCACGCAATGTTAAACCCATGTAATATAGCGAGACAGGTTATAAATACCGAGGGTTAGTAATGGAAATAGGTCCGTTCGACCAGACCGTGTGCAATTACTATAACAAGATCTACAACGGGTACGCCGGCCAATCAGCGCAACACGGTTAGGAATAATGGGGGGGGGGTATGGTATCATAGACACGGACAAACTGTGCCCATGTGACTCATCTGACATTCGTACACGGTTAGGGCAGTTCTGTACACTAGGCGGACAAGACCAAACCCAAAGCACCACAGGAACACCCTGACAATCGAAGGCCTGTATGCGTAGGGGATATAAGCCCCTGTGATCTGAATATCCCTGCGGTCACGACATATGCATCCTGGGCCATGAGCAGGAGGGAATAAGGAATGTTTAACATGCAGTATCGCACCTTTCCCAGCAGGAGAATGGATGCCTGTGACGTACGTGAGTGCGGGGGGTGGGGGTGGGGGGATATGTAAATGTAGCTAAGTACCATGGGTATGCATATAAATGAGACTGAACAGCTAACGTGTAGTGGTCACAGTAACCGGCAAACGTGAATGCAGTCCTGTTTGAATTACGACTATAGAACATATAAATGTGAACGTGTACGTAATGCGTCCATGCCACAAAGACTGTTACATGTTTAAATGTGAAAGTGCGTTCTGCACACGTCCGTCAACCGGATCAGAGATATGTTACCGGAACAGTCACAACTAACACAGACCACGTAACCACACAGACCCAGTAAACATATGTAAACAGAATACGGATATGCATGTGTGCCTGCGCGTAACCCACAATTAGGAAATGCAAGTGCGCGTGTGCGTGTGTGATCCACTCAAAGCAGGTAAAGTTAAGGCTGTGTCCTCCACGTCAATCATACATGTCTCAAAACTGTTGCCTCTGAAAGTATTGAATCGGGCAATGCCATGTAAAGTACCATTAGAAATAGTGAGAAACACACGCTATGTGATAAGACAAACATAGAATGTGGATAGAATAACGTGTGTGTTAGTAGTATGGCTTGATGACGGTTATGCATCTGTAACCCGACCCACTTGTCAGAAGGTGCCCCCGTATGAATTGCGTTCAGTTGGCTCACACTTGTTGACCAGGCTAGGCTAGCTGGATATATGTCCAGTGTCAGCAGAGGCCCGTGGAGAAATGCTCCACACACAATAATAGCACAACATACTAAAGTACTCATATATGTAACCAAAAAAGAACAACAATAGAAAGTGTCCTGAAAGGACTGGTTACACACAGATCCCAGACGACAGAGAAATATATGGCCAGTGGAAGCACGTCACAATTATGGGATCAGGTCCCTAAAGAATCAAGGAGGTCACACATGACACGCCAGCGAATTGCCAGATAGACACAGGTCAATGTAACACACAGCAAGATTAAGGGCCAACCAGCCGTACACCATGCCAGAACCTGTACAGTGGAAAGGTATGGCATGGTAATTGATGTGTGTACACAGGTAATCCACAGACAGTAACAAAGAAAGGTATGAAACGAGGGGTTCACATGTATATATCTACACACAGCAGTCCGATGGCCCGTAGATATGACGCATGGACATAGATTTGTCACTTGAAAACAAGATGTGAACAACTACAGTTTATTCCATTTCATATTGATATAGTTATAATACAGTCATATTCATATTTAACATTGTGACTCTTACTTACATTCATATTTATACAAAATATGCTTTAATTGTACTTATTTATTCCATGCTTTGGAATCTTAATGCAACAATTATACACATCGATATACAATATCATTATCAACACACTACATTCTAAGGTTTATTCACAACAATTATCAACTATGTTTCAATATACTGATTGTAATGACCAATATTGTATTTATATTAACACATTGTTGTTGTATTATTGTTTCCATTAAGTAATGTATGTAACACTGATTTGTATATGTCACTTTATCATCAAGACTTGGAGCACTGTCCACTTAACTATGAGCAAGTTTATTGATTAATTGACTTTAAACTGACTCTGAAGGAAGTATATAAGGGACGACTATCTAATGTATTTCGTACTCCGACGATGCCCCATGTTAGTGGGTGAAAGAGCTCACTATCTTTTGACTGTGGAGTGTATCGTTTTTGTCATTGTCTGTTTTGGCCTGGTTTATGTTCAATAATGTCTTTTATGAAGATGACCAGGACTCAAGGTTTGCTGTATTTCCGCTTACTGGCACATGGATATAGATAGGCCAAGTAATACATAATATGGGTAGTCAAACAGACATCCGCGATTGAGGAACATACAGCAGCAGTCAAAACCACTGGCCAGATGGTGACAGTCCAACAAGTTCTACACTTTACATATGCACATCGGTGTCCATTGTAGGACTCCAAAAATTGATCCATTCGCAATATCAACCAGCTGCGATCGACCTAGAAGAAGTGACAGCCGTGACTACGGCACAGCTAGACATATGCACCACCAGCGTGTTTAAGGTTGATGACAAGTGTCCATGAAATGCAGGACATGTGAACAGAAATCCCCAGATTGTCGAGTCCATAGAAGTACGTCCACATCCCAGTCCCGCACACATGAAGGATGTGTAATGTGTACCATCAAGGTTTGCAGCCATGGGATCCTGGGTATGCAAAAATGGGGCTGGGTGTTGTTTGGCAGATAATCAGTTGTCCCGCCCCGTGGGAGGGATGTGGGTATAGCACGTGCCTTACTCCCCACTAATGATGCAAAGCATCCACCGGATAATGCTAAAAGCAGGTGTGAAATGTGTACAGCCCTATATCAGTGTCCAGTAGGCAATTCCCATGGATGGACAAGCGTACGACCAAGATGGCACCTATAACTGGAAACCTGGTGGAATTACACAGCTGCAGTAAGGCATAACACAGGAAATGCAGATGGAAACTACAGTAGACACTCCCCATAGAAATCCAGACCGCCATGCAAATACCGGCGTACACAGCACTCGATCTGCCAGCAACAACATGGGGATTACTCGCTGCCATACTGCGGAACAAATGGGCGACCAGTGGAACACATACCAATGGCACACCAACAACGTCAACTAGGAAGGTCATAGGATGTTTAAACACTGGCGTTCCTGCTTATAAAGAACATCCTTCAATGAATCAATAGGGTCTACATGTTCTGGCTGTGTTATATTGACAATACAGTGGCGTATATGTCCTACTGGGCCTTCTGAGGATTACTTAAAGCAGTTGCCAACCTGCAGCATTACATTAATACCAATTGGGTTAATCGTAGTAGAACATGGGTTTCGTAGCACAACATAATATGTGTAGTCAAACACACATCCGCAATTGGGGACATACAGCAGCGGTCACAACCACTGGCCAGATGGACACAGTCCAACATGTTCTACATTTTACATATGCACATTTGTGTCCATTGTAGGACCCAAAAATTTATCCGTACGCAATGTCAACCGGCTGCGATCAGGAGACCCAGATGAAGTGACAGCCGTGACTACGGCACAGCTACATATATGCACCACCAGCGTGTTCAAGGTTGATGACAACTGTCCATGAAATGCAGGACATATGCACAGAAATCCCCAGATTGTCGAGTCCATAGATGTGCGTCCACATCCCATTCCCGCTCACATGGAGGATTTGCAATGGGTACTGTCGAGGGTTGCAGCCATGGGATCGTGGGTATGCAGAAATGGGTGTTGGAGTTGATTGGCAGATGATCCGTTGTCCCGCCCCGTGTGAGGGATGTGGGTATGGCATATGCGTTACTCCACACTAATAATGCAAATCATCCACCGGAGAATGCTAAATGCAGCTGTGAAATGTGTACAGCCCTATACCAGTGTCCATTAGGCAGTTCCCATGGATGGACAAGCGTCGGCCAAGATGGCACCCATAACTGCAAACCTGGTGGAATCACACAGCTGTAGTAAGGCAAAACACAGGGAATACAGATAGGGACTACAGTAGAGACTCCACATACAAAGTCAGACCGCCGTGCGAATACCGGCGTACACAGCACTCAATCTGCCAGCGAGAGAATGGTGATCACTCACTTCCATACCGCGGAACAAATGGGCGACCTGCGGAACACATACTAATGGCACACCAACAACGTCAACTAGAAAGGTTACAGGATGTTTAAGCTATGGCGTACACACATATAAAGAACATCCTTCAATGAATTAATAGGATCTACATGTTTTCTTCGTGTTAATCTGACAATACAGAGGCAGGAATGTCCCAATGGGATATCTGCGGATTAGTTAAAGCAATTGTTAGCCTGCATCATTGGAATTACACCATTTGGGTTCAGTGGCGGAAAGCCAGGTTTACGTAGCACTACATAATATGGGTACTCAAACAGACATCCGTGATTGCTGAACATACAGCAGCAGTCAAACCCACTGCCCATATGGACACAGTCCAATAAGTTCTACACTTTACATATGCACATTGGTGTCCATTGTAGGACCCAAAAATTTATCCGTACGCAATGTCAACCTGCTGCGATCGGGAGACCCAGATGAAGCGACAGCCGTGACTATGGCACAGCTACATATATGCACCACCAGCGTGTTCAAGGTTGATGACAACTGTCCATGAAATTCAGGTGATATGCACAGAAATCCCCAGATTGTCCAGTCCATATAAGTGCGTCCACATCCCATTCCCGCACACATGGAGGATGCGCAACGGGTACTGTCGAGGGTTGCAGCCATGGGATCGTGGGTATGCAGAAATGGGTGTCGGTGTTGATTGGCAGATGATCCGTTGTCCCGCCCCGTGTGAGGGATGTGGGTATGGCATATGCGTTACTCGGCACTAATAATGCAAATCATCCACCGGAGAATGCTAAATGCAGCTGTGAAATGTGTACAGCCCTATACCAGTGTCCATTATGCAGTTCCCATGGATGGACAAACGTACGGCCAAGATGGCACCCATAACTGCAAACCTGGTGGAATCACACAGCTGTAGTAAGGCAAAACACAGGGAATACAGATAGGGACTACAGTAGAGACTCCACATACAAAGTCAGACCGCCGCTGAATACCGACGTACACAGCACTCAATCTGCCAGAAAGAGAATGGAGATCACTCGCTTCCATACCGCGGAACAGATGGGCGACCTAAGGAACACATACTAATGGCACACCAACAACGTCAAGTAGGAAAGTCATAGGATCCTGAAACTATGGCGTTCACGCTTATACAGAACATCCGTCAATGAATTAATAGGATCTACATGTTTTGGTTGTGTCAGTTTGACAATACAGTGGCGGACATATCCTAATGGGACATTTCAGGATTACTTAAAGCATCTCCTAGCCTACATCATTGGATCTACACCATCCGGTTTCAGTTTAGAATACCCTGGTCAACGTAGCATGACATAATATGGGTAGCAAGCAGACATCCGCGATTGGGGAACATACAGCAGCAGTCAAACCCACTAGCCAGATGGACACAGTCCAACAAGGTCTACACTGTACATATGCACAATGGTGTTCATAGTAGGACCCCAGAGATTCATCCGTACGCAATGTCAACCAGCTACAATCGAGAGACCCAAAAGAACTGACAGCCGTGACTACGGTACAGCCAGACATATGCACCCCCAGCGTGTTCCGGGTTGACGACAACTGTCCACGGAATGCAGGACATATGTACAGATATTCCCAGATTGTAGAGTCCATAGAGGTGCGTCCACATCCCATTCCCGCACATGCCGGATGTGTAATGGGTACCGTCGAGGGTTGCAGCCATGGGATCCTGGGTATGCAGAAACGGGGCTCGGTGTTGTTTGGCAGATAATACGTTGTCCCGCACCGTGGGAGGGATGTGGGAGTAGCACGTGCCTTACTCCCCACTGATAGTGCAAAGCATCCACCGGCTAATGCTAAATGCAGGTGTGAAATGTGTACTGCACCATACCAGTGTCCAGTAGACAATCGCTAGGGATGGACAAGCGTAGGACCAAGATGGCACCCATAACCGCGAACCTGGTGTAACCACACAGCTGCAGTGAGGCATAACTCAGGAAATACAGATAGGGACAACAGTAGACACTCCCCATACAAAGCCAGACCGCTGCGAATACCGCGTACAGCACTCAATATGCCAGCACCGGAAATGGGGATCACACGCGCTCCCATACCGCGGAACAAATGGGTGACCTGTGGAACACATACCAATGGCACAATATCAACGTCAGCTAGGAAAGCCATACAATGGTCAAACTATGGCGTTCCCACCAATGAAGAACATCCTTCAGTGAATTAATAGGATTAATGTCAATTGACCATGGAATACACCTAATCAACATCAAAGACCCACTGGCACCTTATGGCACACAAACCAAGACACACATAGGTAGATGAAACAGTCAACGTAGACATTTCGTCCACGACAGGTCACATGTGGTATCCAAAGGTTACTCCATAGACATGTAAGAGCTATCAGCCGTAGGCTCCGTGAGACTTACACATAACATAGAGGCGTCCAGGCTTTATATATCCCCCCTTACACTTCCATGTGTTACTTTCTGTGCAAACATTGAACATGTAACCACAGCATAGAAAGCACAGACGCAATGTTAACCACACACACATATGTTAACATCTCAGAAGGCATTCTATTAACACATGTATCATATGATATTGTACTATGCCGAATACTCATCAATCAAAGATTTAACAATGTATATGGAAGATATGCATAGCATATCACTGTAATACAGCGGTACAGAACTGAAAGAGTGGACAAATGTGTGCTAACCCTACATCTGTACCTAAACTACATTCCGGTTACGGGGCTTGCTCCACCTGCCTCTCAAAAGAGGCCTCATCAGTGTTCCATCGGTCAGCCCTGGTGTGTGGCCAACCCTCCACCTACTAATCCAACTAGATCCGCATTCTATAGCATAGCTGATGAGGTCCCCCCTCTGGTATTATAACCTGGACGTCGTAAAACACCGAATGTAGACGTATGCCTTGTGATGTGCCCATATCCGGACGTAGGCATACGGCAATCCTGTGGCTGCCCAGGGCGCCGCACTAGTAGGGCCACCTGTCTAGTAGGTGTGTCATGTAGGTATACCAAGATGGGGGCACCATGTGCTGTGGTGGTGGGCACCATGGAGCCTTACAGCCTAGGGCAGCAGTTGGTCTAAGTCCGCTGCAGTAGGAGGGGTAGTACAGTCTGCAGGTATGTGCAGACGTGCACATGAAACACCGGTCCACAAGGATTACCCATAGTGGCGACACCTGCACAGATGGCTGTAGCGGGACACACACATGGCCATGCATACAGCACAGGTAGACATACACACACCATAACTAGGCAAGTACACACAAGGTGTATGGCGTGTACAGGTACACTGTCAGGTCAGCAAGGATAGCTGTCTGCCACGATATCCAGCAGATGTCATTACGGTGTTCTGGAATACGGACAGTGCATGGACAATGAGTGGATATGCAACGTACCACAGTTATATGTGTCAGCCGTGCAAATATGCGATACATGGGAAAGACAGCCGTCCATGCTAGAGCAGCAGTACGGGCACAACATATGTACGTAGATATACAATGACAGAGATACAGACGGACACATGTGGCAGGCCCGGGAGTGTAATGTACACAGCATCACCCCACCACACCATAGCATGGTGCACGTGGAGAACATGCTACGGCGGTCGCCGACCACAACAGGCACACATGCAGTACACGAAGGCGTACCACCATCCACAAACACAGGGATGGCGGCAGGATATGAGTGTTCTGCGTAAACCACAAGGCAATACCGTATGAACCCATGCAGCTGGGAGCATGGACACACACACACATGTGGCAGGCATGGTGATTGACCACACCCCCACATACCCAAACGCACAAACGTACGACACAGGTATGGAATGCGCTACGTGGACCACCGAGCACACCACCATCAGAGGCACATGTACAGGTGGGTGACAACATCCATAAAGGAATGGCCGCTGATAGCCAAGGTTTGTGTTGCGAAGCATCTAAAAGCCTGATCATCTGCAGAGGCAGCTGGATACAAACACACACACACACAGGGAAGGGCCGGGAGTCGAACCTACGCCTATCTACATGAACTCACTACAGCATGACGCATTTACAGAACGTGCTACCGAGATTACTGAGCACAGCGCTGTCAGAGGCATACTTCTAGGTGGGTGACATCACCCATAAGAGAATAGCTGGCAATAGCCAAGGTATGTGTTGCGTCTAAAAGCATGTTCATCTGCAGAGGCAGCTGGAAACACACACACACACACACACACAGGGAAGGGCCGGGAGTTGAACCTACGCCTATCTACATGAACTCACTACAGCATGATGCATTTACAGAACGCGCTACCGAGATTACTGAGCACAGTGCTGTCAGAGGCATACTTCTAGGTGGTTGACATCACCCGTAAGAGAATAGCTGGCAATAGCCAAGGTTTGTGTTGTGAAGCATCTAAAAGCCTGATCATCTGCAGAGGCAGCTGGATACAAACACACACACACACACACACACAGGGAAGGGCCGGGAGTCGAACCTACGCCTATCTACATGAACTCACTACAGCATGACGCATTTACAGAACGAGCTACTGAGATTACTGAGCACAGCGCTGTCAGAGGCATACTTCTAGGCGGGTGACATCACCCGTAAGATAATAGCTGGCAATAGCCAAGGTATGTGTTGCGAAGCGTCTAAAAGCATGTTCATCTGCAGAGGCAGCTGGAAACACACACACACACACACACAGGGAAGGGCTGGGAGTCGAACCTACGCCTATCTACATGAACTCACTACAGCATGACGCATTTACAGAACGCGCTACCGTGATTACTGAGCACAGCACTGTCAGAGGCATACTTCTAGGCGGGTGACATCACCCGTAAGAGAATAGCTGGCAATAGCCAAGGTATGTGTTGCGAAGCGTCTAAAAGCATGTTCATCTGCAGAAGCAGCTGGAAACACACACACACACACAGGGAAGGGCCGGGAGTTGAACCTACACCTATCTACATGAACTCACTACAGCATGACGCATTTACAGAACGCGCTACCGAGATTACTGAGCACAGCGCTGTCAGAGGCATACTTCTAGGCGGGTGACATCACCCGTAAGAGAATAGCTGGCAATAGCCAAGGTATGTGTTGGCGGCGTCTAAAAGCATGTTCATCTGCAGAGGCAGCTGGAAACACACACACACAGGGAAGGGCCGGGAGTCGAACCTACGCCTATCTACATGAACTCACTACAGCATGACGCATTTACAGAATGCGCTACCAAGATTACTGAGCACAGCGCTGTCAGAGGCATACTTCTAGGCGGGTGACATCACCCGTAAGAGAATAGCTGGCAATAGCCAAGGTATGTGTTGCGAAGCGTCTAAAAGCATGTTCATCTGTAGGGGCAGCTGGAAACACACACACACAGGGAAGGGCCGGGAGTCGAACCTATGCCTATCTACATGAACTCACTACAGCATGACGCATTTACAGAATGCGCTACCGAGATTACTGAGCACAGCGCTGTCAGAGGCATACTTCTAGGCGGGTGACATCACCCGTAAGAGAATAGCTGGCAATAGCCAAGGTATGTGTTGTGAAGCGTCTAAAAGCATGTTCATCTGCAGAGGCAGCTGGAAACACACACACACACAGAGGGGCCGAAAGTCGAACCTACGCCTACCTACATGAACTCACTACAGCATGAAGCATTTACAGAACACGCTACCGAGTTTACTGAGCACAGTGCTGTCAGAGGCATACTTCTAGGCGGGTGACATCACCCGTAAGAGAATAGCTGGCAATAGCCAAGGTATGTGTTGCGAAGCGTCTAAAAGCATGTTCATCTGCAGAGGCAGCTGAAAACACGCACACACACACACACACACACACTCACACACAGAAGGGCCGAGAATCGAACCTACGCCTACCTACATGAACTCACTACCGCATGAAGCATTTACAGAACGCGCTACCGAGTTTACTGAGCACAGTGCTGTCAGAGGCATACTTCTAGGCGGGTGACATCACCAGAAGAGAATAGCTGGCAATAGCCAAGGTATGTGTTGCGTCTAAAGCTTGTTCATCTGCAGAGGCAGCTGGAAACACACACACACACAGAGGGCCGAGAGAACCTACGCCTACCTACATGAACTCACTACAGCATGAAGCATTTACAGAACGTGCTACCGAGTTTACTGAGCACAGCGCTGTCAGAGGCATACTTCTAGGCGGGTGACATCACCCATAAGAGAATAGCTGGCAATAGCCAAGGTATGTGTTGCGAAGCGTCTAAAAGCTTGTTCATCTGCAGAGGCAGCTAGAAACACACACACACACACACACATACACAGAGGGGCCGAGAGTCGAACCTACGCCTACCTACATGAACTCACTACAGCATGAAGCATTTACAGAACGCTACCGAGTTTACTAAGCACAGCGCTGTCAGAGGCATACTTCTAGGCGGGTGACATCACCCGTAAGAGAATAGCTGGCAATAGCCAAGGTATGTGTTGCGAAGCGTCTAAAAGCTTGTTCATCTGCAGAGGCAGCTGGAAACACACACACACACACAAACACACACACAGAGGGGCCGAGAGTCGAACCTACGCCTACATACATGAACTCACTACAGCATGAAGCATTTACACAACGCTACCGGGATTACTGAGCACAGCACTGTCAGGAGGCATACCCCTAGGTGGGTGGTATCATCTGCAGAGGCAATGTGTCCGATAGGGAATGAAGACAGAGTGCGCAGTCACGCAGCCTGTTACCATCCCAAGGTGGCCGTACAGTAACACGTTAGTGCTGCAGTCGGAATACCAAATAACTACTGATCAGTACATCACGACAGGAATACGGGATGCACCACATGACAGTATACCCTATAAGAGGGCATCCGGCGTGCAGGATGTAGGCAGCCAATGTGGCATGACAGCCACATATGTGTCACCTGGATGGTCACCATGGCTATGCAGGATGCCATTGGCCCTGGCTACACGCCTAGTAGCAGACATCGGTGACGACTGTCGTGTGTACCCCCGGCGGGTGTACTGGCCATGCCTCCCACACCTAGCGGTTGCAAAGGGGAGACAGACATGCTCACAGGGTATCAACGCAGTCGGGCGTGGTGTGCACTGTACTGTGTGTCCATCTACACAGCTGCTTACTGGGCATGCTCAGACACTTAGACTTGGCACAGAGCAGACATGCATACACAAGGTGCGACGGCATGGCTGGCAGAATGTGGACTGTCGTGTGTGTCCAGCCACACAACAGCAACCCGGCCATGCCACAGACGTGGCCGTTGCGAAGGGGAAACAGGCATGCACCCGGGGTATTAATGCAGTCGGGAACGGTGTGCACTGTACTGTGTGTCCATCTACACAGCTGCTTACTGGGCATGCTCAGACACTTAGACTCGGCACAGAGCAGACATGCATACACATGGTGCGATGGCATGGGTGGCAGAATGTGGACCGTCGTGTGTGTCCAGCCACACAACAGCAACCCGGCCATGCCACAGACGTGGCTGTTGCAGCGGGGAATATCCAGGTGCAATTAACCATGGGTAGGACTGCCCTACAGTTTGTTGCTTGCTACAGACCACCCTCCGAAACCCAGGATACCTGCACAGCCGTCCTGAGGACACTGGTGAGTGTGCATGCTCTCACAACACCGCCATATTGGGTGACATCAACCACCCATACATAGACTGAGAACATTACCCATGACACAACACCCTACGCCACAGGTCCCGGATGTTCATACACCTGACTGCTGTGAAACAGCCATGAACCATACCCACTAGGGGGGGGACGTATACCAGTTCTGCTCATCACACATGGGGAGGATATGCTCCACACAAAATGTACATCCCTCAATGGTGATGTCAGACCATATAGTGGATCCACTGGTATTCCACATCCTGCACCCAACACCGGCATGGGAGACCTAAGTGACGACCACTCCACAGCAAACCACACACATCATGGAGGCCCACACGGCTCAGTCCTGGGCCCCCTGCCGGTCAGCATTCAACCTTCCAATGTGCATGCAAACATAGGGGAATTGTGGCAGACAAGGTATGCAGATGACTGCACACCGGCCACCATACCCAACACCCCATCTGACACGGACATCCACCTGGGGCCTCATAGACATGGATAACTGGTGCCAGAGCCATGGCCTGCTGCTACATGCCAGAGAAGGTGCAGACCTACCCAGTGGGAAGGACATGTTCGCCCCGACGTAACATGTAGGTGGTAATCCATTCAACATGGTGGACATGTTCAGGGAAATGGGTACCACACCTGTCGGTAACCTCTGTCAACACACACAATGCCAATGTGGGTGGGAAGACATTCCACTGTGGCCACCTGGTCTGGAAGGAATCACATCCACATCAGGGGTGTTCATTGTACCCCTGTACACATCACACACCAGACCAATGATTGCGTACAATGGCACATCTGGCCTGTACCTAACCTGACACCTGCAGCACTCGGAAGGACCACAAACGTTCCACGACGCGGGGATAAAGGTGCTGGGACATGTGTCACATGCTGCCCGACCAAGGGGACTCCGGCTGTATACCTTCCCAGCACGTCTGCTCTGTGGTGATCTGTGCCTGACATACACGGCCATGTCTGACCTGGGTGACATGGACATGTTCCACCTCCTAGGCTCCAGGCAAACATAGGCACAGAAGTGACTGTCAGACACCTCACCACGAAGATGACTAGGACGTGCTGGGGGAACAGGGTCAACGTCCAGAGACCCCCTACAACACAGAGAGGATTGCCAGCCCATGTGAAGCAGAGGCCCTGACTGACTTTGTCCAGGAGTAATCATGACGTGTGGATGTGTGATTATAGGTATGCGCCAGGCATCATCTCTGTATCAGTGCTGGACGGGGGACAGGAGACCGATGGATGTGGTATCCTCATCCTAAGGGGTGTTAGCAGCCACACACACTCTGGCTAGGATTACACATGCCGTAGGGCACATAGCCTGGTATGTACATGTGCACCTTTGTACCTATGTAGGGGTCCATGCCGTTTGCGGGTACCTGTGCTATGCTGATATTGCCAGATGTGCCTGTGGGTACCCCACAACTACACATGGGGAACTGATAACAGTGCTCCCAGTAGGCACATGCAAGTACACCATAATTGGCATACGGGTTAACTTAACCAACATGGTGCTACACATGCAACCACCACGCATACCGTGTACACAAAACAATGAATGCTGCACCTGCACTACATGGTATGTCTGCTGCATGATGTCAGTGCACGACCCACATCACATACGCACCTGTCACCTGCCATACACAACCACCGCAACATACACATCGCGTACTATGCAGACACAGGTATCACATACACCTCTCACTATCTTGTCCACCCTGTGCATCAGAATATGTTTGCATAACCGTGCACCGATGGTGTAGCTCACGGTTCTGCGGCAGAGGCTTCATCATATGCACAGGGTGATATGTGTGCCATGGGCATAGGCTGTACCAATGGATGACATCATGTGTGGGTGTAAGGGCCTGTGCATTTACTGGGCATGACTGTGCAGAATACATGTGGATGTGGTGGAGCCCTACAGTTGTGTCTGCTGTGTGTGGGTATGTGTGTACACAGTTCAGTCATCTGTGATGCCTACACGGGGTATACTTGGCAGCCCCAGACTGTACAGTGCAGGTGGTACAGCTCACTGTGTCCGCCTGCGGCGACGTGACCCGTGCCTGCCTGGGGTCGCACGGGCACTACCGGGTGGAGGTATAGAGTGGCCACTCTCCGATGACACATGTCCGCTGGAAACGTGTCCACGCCGGGGCCATCCAGGGCCACGTCCACGTGGCCTGCTGTGTCCTGGTGTGGTTGGTGTAGCAGCAGCTGCACTGCTGCTGCTACCAGCACTGTGTGGGTGGGCATGGGAGGTGGCACGCACACGTCGACCTGCACTTGTTGGTGTTGCTGGCCCATGCCCACGTGCCCTACGCCTCACCCCTACCAGGTGTTCCAGCACGGACAGCTCACGCTCACGGATGGCCATGCCTCGGTCGAGGATCCCAGCCATCTCACCTAATCTCCTATCCAGAACATTGGCAAGCTGCTGTTGGGCATTCGCCAATGACTGGATGTTCTCATTTAAGGAACGGATTGCGGACCTCTGCAGCCTCTGCCCTTCCTGGTTCTGCCGTTCGGCACGTGCCTGCGCCGCCATTACAGTCTGAAACATGCATCTGGTTATACCAGCTGCTGCACCCTGTACGGCAGGTGTATGTCTAGCAGTGCTCCTCCTACGAGCAGCACCTGCCACATGCCTGTGTGGCACTTCACCAGTCATTACACTGGCAACATCGTGTGTACCCACACCTTCTGCAGCCACCACACATTCCTGCTCGGTGCCAACAGACGCTGACTGTCTGTCATCTATGGGCAACGGTGTTGTGGTATGTGTCAGCATCTGAACCGTGTGCGGGGATGAAGGGGACATAAGTGTGATGTTCTCCAATGGCACAGTGTCTGGCCGTGACGACCCTGCCTGTGCCTCATGCACATGGTCATCACCGCTAGTATCTGTGGGGACACTAGCATCAGATGGACCGCAGGAGGGGAACGCACCTACAGCACCTGTGAATACAAAGACATACCGTAAGTTACATTACACACACGCAGACACACACACAGACACACACACACACACACACACACACACACAAACACACCCACACATGCACACACACTGACATACACACGGACACACACACATGCAGACACATCATGCATGTGATATTGCAGGTGGCATGCAGCATTCCCACACCACAGCCCAGTGAATGCAGCCCAGACATTAATAGTGGCAGTATGCATAATGCCCTGGAGTGCACACTACATCAGGCAGGTGTCTTTTAGTAGGCTTGCAGTACACACATTCATGGTAGTTTGCATGCATCACCGTGATACACCGTGTGGCCACGGGCGGGTTAACAGTACACATGGCTGGCGTCACTATGTCATGTACACCGCAAACATGTGTGGTATCATGTGGACATGTGACGATGGTGTCCCACCACATGCACCACATCACAATGGATGTCACAGTGCAGTGTTATGTGTACAGTCTGCAGATAGAATGCATGTGTAACAAGGATGTCTGTGCAGGTGTGGTTGGTGTGAGCTGTGTACATAGCTGTACAGTGGGGAGTACGGGCACTGTGCCACTGCATGGCAGCAGGACACAGGTATGTTTCTGTGCGATGCGTGACCTGGACGCATTACGTTGCCATGTCTGCAAGTCAGTTCTGCTGCTCAACAGCACGTATATGGTAGACATTGGTGGCACCTCTAGTGGCTGCAGACAGGCATTCCATTTCTCTGGTGTACCACATTGGATGTCCAGGGGGTCCACTACAGTGATGAGCCCACTATGTGTGGACAGGGTGCAACGGTGACTACCCACTGCAGATGTACTGTGTGGCAACATGCCTGTAGGTATCACCTATGGCCATGTTTGTCTGGTTCATCGACAATTGTGTGTGATGGGCATCGTGCACATGGCCCTGTGGTGGCCCATGTGACATACAACCATACTAGTCTGAGGTGTCACATTCCCTAAGACTATGCAGACATTGTGGATGTCTGCTATGTCGTGCATAGGTCATGTCATGGTGTGACAATGTTGCGGACAGACATCCACGTGCATGGGACATGTCATGTGCCATGTCACAACGTGTGCACCCAATGCAGGGGCATAGGTCACAGTGGTAACACCTGTGTTCTGGCCAGATCACAGCTCACTATGTGGTACTGTGTGCATACCGCAGAGGCATACCAATGCATACTACACATGCAGCCATTGTGGAACACCTCCACCATTGTATGCATAGCTGACTGCACATATCACACCAATGGGTTATGTGGTGTCATGCCGGTCTATACTAATGGTTGTATCTACTGTACATGGGTGGTGTGTGTGTCGGGTGGTGCAACCTGTATACCATGACTGGGGCACACCCAGGTGTGCATGTCATACCTGGACACATGGGGAATTTTGATACACCGTATCATGCCTTTTACTAGCAACAGTCTTACCTGCGACAGACCCTTGTCTGTGTGACACGCCAGACGTACCTGTATAGGGACGACACAAAAGTATACACATTATCCATTACTATCACCACGGTAAGCACTGTGCATGTCACATCATGCACCTGTGTGTTAGCATGTGCTATGCACATGTCTGCAAACACAACATAGCATACTGTAGTATGCATCTTGTGTGGCCATATACCTGGCATGTGTTGCTATATTATGTGTTGTACTATGACACCCACTCCTACGTCGCTTATCATACAAACATGCAACACTGACTTACCAGGCGGCTCCAAGCTCGTTGGTTGGGAGACACCCACCTCCACAATGGATGCGAGGGTTTCAGCATGTTGTTCCATGGGTGTCCCCAGACTGGCCAGGAGCTCCTCCGTGAGTGTGAGTGGGGGCTGGGTTTGTGGCCCACCACCTGTCCCACCTTGTTGTCTGGCGATTGCAGCGGCATGCTGTCTCGCATGCCGGATTAGGTCTGTGCAGTGCCTGCGGATCTGTTATTATGTGTGGTTGTGGCCGCCCAGGGTGTTCACCCTCCTGCGCATATCCTGCCACATGTCATCCCGTTGTTGTGCCTGCAGTGGCACGTGGCTAAACAGGATGTCATAGTTATCATGGAGCAACGGTATTATCACCTCATCTTCCTGTCGGCTAAAGGCAGGCAGCCGGGAACGTGGCATTATCTGTAAGACATAATGATGGTGACAGGTCACATTTACACTGCTGTGCTGGCATACTGCTGGAAATACATTGCTATGACATGTACAACATCTGCACAGTAATCTCTGCGATGCATCATGGCAGTGACACAGCCGATGCGTTGCCGTCACACCATTGAGCAGTGGGTGTCATATCATATCTGTGTGTCACCTCATCACACTGTACACGCACCATGTTGATGTTAGCCTGCTGTGGACATGTGTACCTGCCTGCACCTGTGTCCATATCAGTTGGCACAGGTCCCCATGTGACAACGGTTCTACTGTTCACCTGGATGCTGTGTATATGTCACTAGACATCACGTACGTGGCCATTATGAACGTCAGCGGTGGCACTGCACACATACACATAGACACCTGCACATGCATGTGTTGTGCCATGTACATCCACACAGCACTGTACGGGTGTTGGACAACTTGCCACGGCTCACCTGTGTTGCACATGTGATACACATGGGACAATGTGTAACCATGTCACATTAGCAGGAAAGGTCATGCATAGCATGTGCACACGCACGTTGTCCACAGCAACACACAGCACCTGTAACACCATAGGGTGCATCACCGCCACATTACTGCTGTGGACGGTTGATAGTGACAGTGTCTTTTGTCCATCGCACCATGTAGGACTGTAATAGCACGTGCAGCCTTGCTGGGCAGGGCTGCATGGTATGGCAGGGTATGCCACATACATGGCACTGGGATGTGATCCACCTGGGGGGTAATGATATTGGCAGGGTGGCTGTCCATTCCATATGTCATTGCTATGTGCATATGGACATTACACATGTCTATCATCATGGTGTGGACACTGGCCTTATGCAAGTTAGGCTGCACGCTGCTTGGTGGGGGTGTGTCTGGTGCATGCAGGTATCACACATCCATGCATACACTGTAACCCTGACAGGTGCTATGTGCTGTGATATTGATCAACACAGTGCTGTATGTGGCCACACACTGCTATCCCGTGCACATGGATGGTTGCCTGGACTGACGTGGATACCACATATGTCTACATCCAGTGCCTGCTGCCACCCCCATGTCTGCTGGTGCACTGCACACCGCCATCCCTCCCACGGGAAACGTGGTGTTGGGCACAGCATAGGTATCCATGTATGGGGACAGGGATGTTCACATAGCAGGAGCACTGATGGTATCGTCGATCTGACCATACACGTATGACGCACCCCTCACACATACAACCCATTCATTATGTTGTTCACAACAGTGACACAGCTATACTGCTATGCCGGAGACATTCACAGACGTACATGCACAGATGCGTGCACGTCCGTCTGTGGCATGGCCTGGACTATTGGTGTGGTTCAGCACATAACGTGTTTGAGTGCGGCTGGCGCAGACCTACTGTGCACATGTCTACATAGTAAGCCTGTTCTACAGTAGGCATTGGTGATGTGCTGTGCACAAATCATATCTGCACATTGTGTTGGTGTCTGTCTGTCCACGGACCAGTGGTGGGACACACAGGGATATTGTTGAACATATATGCATGCAACCCTGTACTGCTGTACCGCTAGCTTCTCGGGTGCTAATGTGTCATAGACATGCACACCGTTCCCGCACATGTGGTAGTGGGTTGCCACCCATACCCATCTCCTCTTGTGGGTTGCTATTATCCCACACCCTCTTTGTATTGTATGTTCAGGCTATGCACCTGTGTGGGGCATGTGGGCATGCAATGCAGTACTACGTGCCTTTGCACCAATCGCAGAACAAGTCACACAGGTACACTGGCAGCCGTACACTTCACAGCTTGATGACGGCACAACACGTGTTGTACACACATAACACATGTCCTGTGGGACGTGGTCAAATGTACAGGCATGTCCATCAGTCACATGCCACTGCTACCCCTACATGACGGCTATGCAGGACATGTGGCGGTACAGCAACTGTCACATGTACACGAGCAATGCCCCCCTACCTACATCACGTGGTACTGCCTGTGGGGCATGTGCATCTGCATCCATGCTATGGCCATAGATTACAGTTGTACATCGATATGTGCAACATACCTCATTGGGTGTTCTCATGTGCACATG